>NC_053493.1:402708988-402975364 GCF_905171775.1 Rana temporaria | reverse complement strand
AACTCCTGCCCATGTGATATGACTCTGTATCAACTACTACTGTTAATACTACTACTGCTGCTTCTGCTGCTGCTGCTGCCGCCCAGTCAATACACCTATGTCAGCAGTTATTTCACACTCTATATACTCTTATTAAGACTGCTGTACATCATGGCAACTCCTGCCCATGTGATATGACTCTGTATCAACTACTACTGTTAATACTACTACTGATGCTTCTGCTGCTGCTGCCGCCCAGTCAATACACCTATGTCAGCAGTTATTTCACACTCTATATACTCTTATTAAGACTGCTGTACATCATGGCAACTCCTGCCCATGTGATATGACTCTGTATCAACTACTACTGTTAATACTACTACTGATGCTTCTGCTGCTGCTGCCGCCCAGTCAATACACCTATGTCAGCAGTTATTTCACACTCTATATACTCTTATTAAGACTGCTGTACATCATGGCAACTCCTGCCCATGTGATATGACTCTGTATCAACTACTACTGTTAATACTACTACTGATGCTTCTGCTGCTGCTGCCGCCCAGTCAATACACCTATGTCAGCAGTTATTTCACACTCTATATACTCTTATTAAGACTGCTGTACATCATGGCAACTCCTGCCCATGTGATATGACTCTGTATCAACTACTACTGTTAATACTACTACTGCTGCTTCTGCTGCTGCTGCTGCCGCCCAGTCAATACACCTATGTCAGCAGTTATTTCACACTCTATATACTCTTATTAAGACTGCTGTACATCATGGCAACTCCTGCCCATGTGATATGACTCTGTATCAACTACTACTGTTAATACTACTACTGCTGCTTCTGCTGTTGCTGCTGCCGCCCAGTCAATACACCTATGTCAGCAGTTGTTTCACACTCTATATACTCTTATTCCTACTGCTGTTCATCATGGCAACTCCTGCCCAAGTGATATGACTATGTATCAACTACTACTGCTAATACTACTACTGCTGCTGCTGCTGCTGCTGCTGCTCAGTCAAGACAACTATGTCAAAAGTAATTTCCCACTCTATATACTCCTATTACCACTGCTGTTCATCATGGCACCTCCTGCCCAAGTGATATGACTCTGTATCTACTACTACTACTACTACTGCTGCTGCTGCTGCTCTGTCAAGACACCTATGTAAAAAGTTAATTCCCACTCTATATATACTCCTATTACCACTGCTGTTCACTGATACCACTGATAGTTAATTTATCCCTTAACTACCCCCATTTGTGAGGGTCGGGGTTTTCCTTTAAAGTCCCATGCAAATCAATGGAAAATGTATGTTCCCACATAACTTCTGTACGCCTGGAGATATTTCAATAATACCCGCTATACATATTACTTATATGCCAAATAAAAATATATAACAGTTAAATTAACCCTTACCAACACCCTTATATAAAAGATGGGTATATTAATATTACTATGATTTTCCTCCCCAAAAGGTTAAGATAGGAAGACCGGGCAACGCCGGGTATTCAGCTAGTAATAGTATAAAATGTTTTCGGTTATTATTAAGCTAGATGTGTTGATGTTGATGTTGATGTGTTAGATGTGAAGTTAGATGTGAAGTTAGATGTGTTTAAAAAACTAACAATTTCAATAAGAAATGAAACCTTTGCAAAATATAACATTTTTTATTAAAAAAAAAAAAAAAAAAATTAGGACATTAACTTCTGAAGCTCTGTCACCTCATCCATGTTTTTCGCCAGTTGTTGCACCAGTTGTTGATTTTGGCGCATCAAAAACAGTATCTGCTGCTCATTTGCCATTACTCTCTTCGTGAGGTTTTTCATGGCAGCTTGTTTCACCTCTAGCTTTTTTAGAACTGTTAGGATATAAGAAAAAAACATTTGGATTTCAAAGACCGTTACGAAAGATTATTTTCAGCCATAAAAATAATAAAGTCTGACTTAAGAGACTCTATGAAAGAGGATCTGGCAGAGGCAATTCTCTTCCTTAGAACTCTACATTGCATTTATTTGCATTTGCTAAGCCTAGAACTACATTTCAAGATTAATATAAACCATTTCTAGGTTTTTCATATTTTTTTTTTGGGTTCATTATAGATAAGCTTTGTTTTGGTTCTAAAACAGCCAAATAATGTGGTCTGTATTTTTGAACTGTTAAAGATCATGTTCCTGATGTTTAAGCCTGCTGCTACTATCCAGTCACTTGATTGTTTTCATTGTGTTTGTCTTTTGCTTAAACTGTGCAATACAGTAGACTGTTGGCTTCCCAGCCAGTAGTCCTGTGGTAGTTTGCGTTTCTTTCCCTCAAGGAATCTATAAAATACATTCGCATATTAATACAGAGGAGTCGGAGTCGGGGAGTCGGGGAGTCGGGGAGTCGGAGTCTGAAGTACATAAAACTGAGGAGTCGGAGTCGAAAAATTTATCTACCGACTCCACAGCCCTGCTTTAAATGCTGTCCATTTTTAGAGCTACATTTTATTGTTGAAATTTTATTAATATATGTGCACATATTTACCCTCCTGATTGACGGTATAATTAACCGTCTCATCCTGCTCCTCTTCCTCGTCACCCACTACTCCACCAGAAGTTTCGGGGGGGGGGTGCAGCTCCTCCTCTTGCTCCTCCACAGGAACTGGGGGTGGTGATGTGGATGGCCCTGGCTGCTCCTCCTCATCCCTCTCCTCCTCTTCCACATCCTCCTCCTGCTCCTCCTCTGCGGCCTGTCGCCTTGTGCGCTTGGGGCGCACAGTTGGTAGCGGAGCTCCTATAATAACACAATGTTCATATATTATAAAAATGTTTTCTAATGACGTATGCAAATTCTGTGTACTCTACTGTATTGTATATGAATACAAATTAATTTATATAGACAGTTAACCAATGGGACAATGTTATATTAAAGGGTCTTGTGGGCACTACAGGGGACTGAGCGTGAGCTGGGCTGCCACCATGGTAAAATGAGCTGTTTTTGTCTCCTTTGTTTTGTTCAGACGATCTCATGTTAAAAAAAAGTACTTGATGGAGTACACAGGATTACTATAACAACCCCACGCCTAACACAGGAATTTAGTGGGAATCTATATATATAAAACTCAACGTGTGTGTGCATGTATGTATGTATGTTCCACCATCACGTCCAAACGGCTAAAGATATTTACATGAAACTTGGCACACAGGTTACTTATATGTCAGCCACAAATATAGGATTGGTGGTTTAACCCATACCCACCCCCATTTGCCTTGGTCAGGGTTTTTCTTTAAAGTCCCATTCAACTCTATGGGAAATACATGTTATTTCATAACAGCTGTAGATATTTCGATAACACTTGGTCACATGTTATCTATACGTCCACTTAAAGTATAGGATCGTTAATTTATCCCTTAACTAACCCCATTGGTGAGGGTCGGGCTTTTTGTTTAAAGTCCCATGCAAAGCAATGGGAAAAGTATGTTCCCACATAACTTCTGTGTTCCTGTCTGCTGTCCCATGTTTTTTTCCAACAGTACTATGAATACCTTGGCTGGTGGTGATATATGTTACAACAACATGGCGTCTTGGTTAACAACATCTGACCTTACATTAATTACATATGACCTTACATAACTGTCCCCAAGGGACCCGGGCTGGCTCAACGCGATTGGCACTGCGCTGACAAGCCATTCACCTCTGCAGCTAGGGGTTCGGATCCCGCTCTCGGCTACATGTGAATTGAGTTTGGTGGTCTCAGCTCGGCCCCCGGTGGGTGTGCTATGCGAGGTAAGCCTGCGCTTAGTATGCCCACCTCCCTCCCACAAAAACCACCACACTTACACACGCACTCGCAATTGGGTTAACATGCACGCACTCTGACCATGCGGTCTCTAAAAAGAGAGGCGAAGGACTAACGGGGCTGGTTGAGCGGGCAAATCCTCTCACTCCCTTATAGGGAGTCCCTCTGCCCCGTGGGGCTTCGAAGCGGAGCAGGTAGGACGGTCTGTGTGGGAGAACCCCCTCACACCCGCCATTGCCACCCGGGGCATGGAGAAAGGTGGCAGATTACCTCTGGGGGAGGCCTGCCTACTCCCAACTCCTGCAGTCCGGCTCCTCTCTCGAGTACACGCACAAAATACACTTTAGGGAAAAAAAAACATAACTGTGACCAATAACTTACCAGGATGATATTTATTCCGGATACGCCTGACCCGGTTCATCTGGCGCCTCTTCAGGTCGGACCACTTTTTGAGGATCGCCATGCGAGTGTGTTCTTCGCCTAGTTCCTCAATCAGGGAGCTTATAACTCCCTGTTTTTCTTGCTGCCTCCGCAGCTCATCGTATCCTGTTTCCAGGAACTTCTGCAAGATGAAGAACAAAGTATATTGTAATACTTTTGTTGACAGCCTTATGGATATATGACATAAATGTATGCTATTCAACAATTGGAAGCATTCTCGCCTTATTAATCAATGACAGGGGTAACATGACAGATTTTATATACTGCCATTTCCGTCGCCACCTTTTTTACATAAATATAGCAGCCATTATCATTTGCATAATTATGAATATATACTAACTTTTAAACTAGACTAAAATGCAGTTGAAGATAATGAAATAACAGTGGTCAAAATACTTACACAAATCAGCAACTTTTCCTCAGATACAGTGAAATTACTTCCAACCATCTTGCTCTGCGATTGCGTTGCGATCATAAAGTTGGAAACTGGCAAGGGTCCAGGAAATGGTCGCGTGTTGTTCGCGTGTTGATTGCGCTGCTTGGACCGAGATGGGTCCATATGGCTTCGGCTGTATGGACCACAGTAACTCTTTTCCCTGTCAGGAGCCTAACGCCCCGGGGGGTCAGAGACGGGACCTTTTCGGAGGACCACTGACGTATGCAACCGTCGCAGTTTTTTGTGATGTCACTCTTTAGGTGTGTGCAAATTTTTCCTTGCACCGGGTGGAGTTTTTGGGTTGTGTTTTGCACGCCACAGGCTTTTCAACAGAAAATAACCAGCTGGAGGCAGAATGGTTGCAAAACACTACGGGTTTGTTACCTAACTCTGGGTTTCAAGACCAGTCCAACTCCAGCTGTTGCAAAACTACTACTCCCATCAGCCACGGTCTGTCAGTGCATGCTAAGAATTTTACTTTTGCTGCATCTAGGGTGCCACAGTTTAGAGACCCGTGCATAAAGGCCTGAAAAATGGGGGCCTGCAGAACTTACAATACTAGAAGTGCCAGCATTCCCAGGCATGCTGGAAGTTGTAGTTCTGCAACATCTAAAGGGCAATATGTATTCGAACGTCCTTGGGCCTTGAGGACACTGAAGTCAGGACGTTCGCATACGTCCTATGTCCAATAAAATGTTAAATTCATTATGCTAAATAACAAGGAAAAGTGCCTAAATACACATTTGCCAACCAGGGTGTCTGCAGCTGTCCAGGCATGCTGGGACTTGTAGTTTTGTAAAAGCAGGAGACACATTTTTTGTGAAATACTAATATCTGATCATATATACTAACTTTTAAACTAGACTTAAATGCAGTTGAAGATGATGAAATAACAGTGGTCAAAATACTTACACAAATCAGCAACTTTTCCTCAGACTTAGTGAAATTGCTTCCAACCATGTTGCTGTGTGATTGCGCTGCGATCATAAGTTGGAAACTGGCAAGGCTCCAGGAAATGGTCGCGTGTTGTTCGCGCAATTGCGCATGCGCGATCGAAAAATCGCAATCGCAATATGTATTTTGGTTAAAATATCATACATATTCGATTTCAGAGTGCTGCTACAGCAGTTTTCGAAATATCTGCAATCAATTTCGCATTCGCATGTTGCGATATTTCGATAAAATATCAGGAATATTCTGAGCCAATCAGAGCGCTCCTCCAGCATATCTCGAAATTGCGCAATAAATATCGCATTCGCATGTTGCGATATTTCGATAAAATATCACGAATATTCTGAGCCAATCAGAGCGCTCCTCCAGCATATCTCGAAATTCCGCAATAAATATCGCATTCGCATGTTGCGATATTTCGATAAAATATCACGAATATTCTGAGCCAATCAGAGCGCTCCTCCAGCATATCTCGAAATTCCGCAATAAATATCGCATTCGCATGTTGCGATATTTCGATAAAATATCACGAATATTCTAAGCCAATCAGAGCGCTCCTCCAGCATATCTCGAAATTCCGCAATAAATATCGCATTCGCATGTTGCGATATTTCGATAAAATATCACGAATATTCTAAGCCAATCAGAGCGCTCCTACCGCAGTTATTAAAAAAATCGCAATTATTTTCGCATTCGCAATAGCGAAAAATCGCATTCAATTAATTTCGATAAAATATCACGAATATTCGAATTTAGCGAATATATCTCGAATATTCGAATATATATTCGAGATATATCGCGAAATCGAATATGGCATATTCTGCTCAACACTAGAACATACATACATACATACATACATACATACATACATACATTTATGCACACACACACGTTGAGTTTTATATATATAGATTACCACTAAATTCCTGTGTTAGGAGTGGGGTTGTTATAGTAATCCCGTGTGCTCCATCAGGCCCTTTTTTTAACATGAGATGGTCTGAACAAAACAAAGGAGACAAAAACAGCTCATTTTAACATGGTTGCATCCCAGCTCACGCTCAGTCCCCTGTAGTGCCCACAAGACCCTTTAATATAACATTGTCCCATTGGTTAACTGTCTATATAAATCAATTTGTATTCATATACAATACAGCAGAGTACACAGAATTTGCATACGTCATTAGAAAACATTTATATAATATATGAACATTGTGTTATTATAGGAGCTCCAATGCCAGTTGTCCGCGCCAAGCGCAGAAGGCGCCAGGCCGATGAGGAGGAGGAGGAGGATGCGGCAGAGGAGGATGCGGCAGAGGAGGAGATGCATGAGGAGGAGCAGCCAGGGCCCTCCCACTCCCCAACCCCAGCTCCTGTTGAGAAGCAAGCTGAGGAGCTTCCCCCCCCCACCACCCCAACTTCTCAAGCAGAAGAGCAGGAGGAAGAGAGCGGTCCTGTGAGCCTCATTCAGGAAGGTAAATATGTGCACAATGATTAATAACATTTCAACAACAAAATGTAGATATAAAAATGGACAACATATAAAGCGCACCTGTCAGATTGTAGAACCATAATATGGTATTGATGCTAGAAGTATACAGGTAGTGCATAATTATTAGGCAAGTTGTATTTTTTGAGGATTCATTTTATTATTGAACAACAACCATGTTCTCAATGAACCCCAAAAACTCATTAATATCAAAGCTGAATTTTTTTGGAAGTAGTTTTTAGTTTGTTTTTAGTGTTAGTTATTTTCGGGGGATATCTGTGTGTGCAGGTGACTACTATTACTGTGCAGAATTATTAGGCAACTTAACCAAAAAATAAATAGATAGCCATTTCAATGATTTATTTTTAACAGTGAAACCAATATAACATCTCAACATTCACAAATACACATTTCTGACATTTAAAAACAAAACAAAAACAAATCAGTGACCAATATAGCCACCTTTCTTTGCAAGGACACTCAAAAGCCTGACATCCATGGATTCTGTCAGTGTTTTGATCTGTTCACCATCAACATTGCGTGCAGCAGTAACCACAGCCTCCCAGACACTGTTCAGAGAGGTGTACTGTTTTCCCTCCTTGTAAATCTCACATTTGATGATGGACCACAGGTTCTCAATGGGGTTCAAATCAGGTGAACAAGGAGGCCATGTCATTACTTTTTTTTATTTAATACCCTTTCTTGCCAGCCACGCTGTGGAGTACTTTGACACGTGTGATGGAGCATTGTCCTGCATGAAAATCATGTTTTTCTTGAAGGATGGTGACTTTTTCCTGTACCACTGCTTGAAGAAGGTCTCTTCCATAATCTGGCAGTAGGACTGGGAGTTGAGCTTGACTCCATCCTCAATCCGAAAAGGCCCCACAAGCTCATCTTTGATGATACCAGCCCAAACCAGTACTCCACCACCACCTTGCTGGCGTCTGAGTTGGACTGGAGCTCCCTGCCCTTTACCAATCCAGCCACGGGCTCTTCCATCTGGCCCATCAAGACTCACTCTCATTTCAGCAGTCCATAAAACCTTAGAAAAATCTTTCTTGAGATATTTATTGGCACAGTCTTGACGTTGCAGCTTGTGTGTCTTGTTCAGTGGTCATCGTCTTTCAGCCTTTCTTACCTTGGCCATGTCTCTGGGTATTGCACACCTTGTGCTTTTGGGCACCCCAGTGATGTTGCAGCTCTGAAATATGGCCAATCTTGTGGCAAGTGGCATCTTGGCAGCTGCACGCTTAACTTTTCTCAGTTCATGGGCAGTTATTTTGCACCTTTGTTTTTCCACACGCTTCTTTTGTTTGATGATCACGCTTCAGAAGCTTTGCAGCTTTAAGAGTGCTGCATCCCTCTGCTAGATATCTCTCTATTTTGGACTTTTCAGAGTCTGTCAAATCCTTCTTTTGGCCCATTTTGCCAAAGAAAAGGAAATTGACTAATAATTATGCACACCTGATATAGAGTGTTGATGTCATTAGACCACACACCTTCTCATTACAGAGATGTACATTACCTAATATGCCTAATCTGTAGTAGGCTTTCGAGCCTATACAGCTTGGAGTAAGACAACATGCATAAAGAGGATGATGTGGTCCAAATACTCATTTGCCTAATAATTCTGCACTCCCGGGATGTGTTAGACACATAACAAGTGTATACAAATGATAATGATTGATTAATAAGCAAAAAAAAATATTTATTTATTTGGTAACGTTATTTGAAATCCAAATGTTTTTTTATTATATCCTAAAAGCATCAAGAGATATGAGGAGGCAGAACAGACTCATCGAAAAGACCCACCAGAGGATCCTGCAAAACCAGCGGAAGATGAGCTACCTCACCCAACAAAATGCTCTGCTAGAGCAGCAGCTATCGGGTCAGATTGCGGAAATGCACCGCATTCAGAAACGCATTGAGAGCTATATTTAAATTTATTTTTGTATTAAAAAAACTTATTTTTTGGAAATGTTTCATTTCTTTTTGAGATAGAGTTGTAGGTTTTTCAACACATCTAACTTCACATCAAACAAATCAACATCAACACATTTAACTTCATAATAAGCAAAAACATTTTATACTATTATTTTATTTAACATTAACCTAGGACAAACTAAAGCACACGACACAGACACGACGAACACAAAATAAACTGTTGAAAAATGAACATAACAAAAGCAACAATATATATATATATACAAAGAGAGAGAGAGGGAGAGCAAGAAAGAGAGAGAATGCAGATGAGCTCTTGCAGACAGCCCAATGGTTGCAGTATAAATGCCGCAAAACAGGGTTTAACATAAGGTTCATTGTTATAGTTACACTTGCTGTTTAGATCCGGTCTGGTAGTCCGGTCTGGTAGCTTGTAGCGGAGGCTGTTGGTGGATCCGCTGTGCCAGAGAGGTCATGAAGCTTTACTCAGCATGGAGGCAGCAGCAGGAGTATTAAAATATAATATAACTAGACAATGCATTTCCTGAGGAAAATGCGAGTGGGAATGCTGAATAGCTTAATTGGTGAGCCCCTTGCCAAAGACATTCACCATAACCACTACACTATCTTTAGGACACACAGCTTCTTTCTCTATCTGCAAAGTATAGAGTATGCTGACTTCCTGGTCGCCCCTCCCCCCTCAATAGGTTTCCCCTCCCCCCCAGGTCAGTGAGGAGGAATATTGCACTGAGGTCAGGAAAGTTATTTATGGAAAGAAATAACATTACAAACGCTTTTAATTCACAGATCTAATACATGATTTAAGCCTCCAAACAAAGCTTAATAAATCCTCAAACGTACATGCAATTGATACAACGACTACACCGTTTGAAATACACGGCCCTTGTAAACGCATCGATATGAAATTTATGTAGATAAACTTAAAAATGTGGCCATGTCTGCGATTTAGAAAAGAGCGTCTTTGTGAGTTCTGCAGCAACATTTTTTAGATAATTTCACATGAGAGTCTATGAGACATAATTTCTGGCTGTTGCTCCAATAACTAAAACTAAAATACGTATCGCAGAATTGGTCACATTGCCATAAACCAGACAAGCATAGCTACATTTTGATATAAAAATTGTGTATGAAAAGTAGATCTTGTGGGCGTGAGACCAATTTGTTTCCCCTTTTTGTAAAGATATTTTTAATTACAAAGATCTCCAATGTTAAGGTCACATGACAGACTCTAAATCCCCTCCATAGGATTACATTATAACCTATTGCATTTTTGTGAAAAATTCGCAAAACGTAAATTGCGTTTTCACCAAAAAATTGTAAACGATAACGATCTGAAAAGTCATAGCCGGATAGCTAAATATTTTGTGACCGCTTTAAAGTTTTTTCAGTGTCTGTAAGTGAAAGTATGAAGTAGCTGAAACTTTTGGCATGGCATGTGAATTCAAAGGGGAAAAGGATGTTCTCATTGACTTCAATGTTAAAAAAAAGGGTCTAAAAGCTTAAAATTTATAAAAGTGTAAAAAGTAGAAAAAAACTTGAAGAAGTCCCATCATTAGCTGAACGAGACGAACATTTTTACAGTTGAATGGTCTCAATAGCTGAAAGTATGCCGAAGTTACGCAGAACCAAAAAACGTAAGGAATAATAAGATTACTAAATTTACGGATATCAATACTGGAAATGTTTATTAAAGCATTCACACTAATTAAGATTAATACATTTACGGGTATCCATACTAGGAATGCTTATTAAAGCATTCCCACTAAGTATCACACAGGCATGATTTACAAGCAGTAGTGGTAATAGTAATACATAGCATAAAAACACTTGGGGAATACTTTACAGCATCAGTAGTGGTCATAGTAGTCAATAGTGTACCAAAAAATTGGGACACAGGTGTCTTGACTGAGCTGTAATAGTAGTAGTAGACATTGACAATACAGTGTCAAATCACTCGGGCAAGAGGTGCCATGATGAACAGCAGTCTTAATAAGAGTATATAGGGTGTGAAATAACTGCTGACATAGGTGTCTTGACTGGGCAGCAGAAGCAGCAGTAGTAGTATTAACAGTAGTAGTTGATACAGAGTCATACCACATGGGCAGGAGGTGCCATGATGAACAGCAGTAGGAATAGGAGTATATAGAGTGTCAAATAACTGCTGACATAGGTGTATTGACTGGGCGGCAGCAGCAGCAGAAGCAGCAGTAGTAGTATTAACAGTAGTAGTTGATACAGAGTCATATCACATGGGCAGGAGGTGCCATGATGAACAGCAGTAGGAATAGGAGTATATAGAGTGTCAAATAACTGCTGACATAGGTGTCTTGACTGGGCAGCAGCAGCAGAAGCAGCAGTAGTATTAACAGTAGTAGTTGATACAGAGTCATATCACATGGGCAGGAGGTGCCATGATGAACAGCAGTAGGAATAGGAGTATATAGAGTGTCAAATAACTGCTGACATAGGTGTCTTGACTGGGCAGCAGCAGCAGAAGCAGCAGTAGTAGTATTAACAGTAGTAGTTGATACAGAGTCATATCACATGGGCAGGAGGTGCCATGATGAACAGCAGTAGGAATAGGAGTATATAGAGTGTCAAATAACTGCTGACATAGGTGTATTGACTGGGCGGCAGCAGCAGCAGAAGCAGCAGTAGTAGTATTAACAGTAGTAGTTGATACAGAGTCATATCACATGGGCAGGAGGTGCCATGATGAACAGCAGTAGGAATAGGAGTATATAGAGTGTCAAATAACTGCTGACATAGGTGTCTTGACTGGGCAGCAGCAGCAGAAGCAGCAGTAGTATTAACAGTAGTAGTTGATACAGAGTCATATCACATGGGCAGGAGGTGCCATGATGAACAGCAGTAGGAATAGGAGTATATAGAGTGTCAAATAACTGCTGACATAGGTGTCTTGACTGGGCAGCAGCAGCAGAAGCAGCAGTAGTAGTATTAACAGTAGTAGTTGATACAGAGTCATATCACATGGGCAGGAGGTGCCATGATGAACAGCAGTAGGAATAGGAGTATATAGAGTGTCAAATAACTGCTGACATAGGTGTATTGACTGGGCGGCAGCAGCAGCAGAAGCAGCAGTAGTAGTATTAACAGTAGTAGTTGATACAGAGTCATATCACATGGGCAGGAGGTGCCATGATGAACAGCAGTAGGAATAGGAGTATATAGAGTGTCAAATAACTGCTGACATAGGTGTCTTGACTGGGCAGCAGCAGCAGAAGCAGCAGTAGTATTAACAGTAGTAGTTGATACAGAGTCATATCACATGGGCAGGAGGTGCCATGATGAACAGCAGTAGGAATAGGAGTATATAGAGTGTCAAATAACTGCTGACATAGGTGTCTTGACTGGGCAGCAGCAGCAGAAGCAGCAGTAGTAGTATTAACAGTAGTAGTTGATACAGAGTCATATCACATGGGCAGGAGGTGCCATGATGAACAGCAGTAGGAATAGGAGTATATAGAGTGTCAAATAACTGCTGACATAGGTGTCTTGACTGGGCGGCAGCAGCAGCAGAAGCAGCAGTAGTAGTATTAACAGTAGTAGTTGATACAGAGTCATATCACATGGGCAGGAGGTGCCATGATGAACAGCAGTAGGAATAAGAGTATATAGAGTGTGAAACAACTGCTGACATAGGTGTATTGACTGGGCGGCAGCAGCAGCAGCAGCAGAAGCAGCAGTAGTAGTATTAACAGTAGTAGTTGATACAGAGTCATATCACATGGGCAGGAGGTGCCATGATGAACAGCAGTAGGAATAAGAGTATATAGAGTGTGAAACAACTGCTGACATAGGTGTATTGACTGGGCGGCAGCAGCAGCAGCAGAAGCAGCAGTAGTAGTATTAACAGTAGTAGTTGATACAGAGTCATATCACATGGGCAGGAGGTGCCATGATGAACAGCAGTAGGAATAAGAGTATATAGAGTGTGAAACAACTGCTGACATAGGTGTATTGACTGGGCGGCAGCAGCAGCAGAAGCAGCAGTAGTAGTATTAACAGTAGTAGTTGATACAGAGTCATATCACATGGGCAGGAGGTGCCATGATGAACAGCAGTATTAATAAGAGTATATAGGGTGTGAAATAACTGCTGACATAGGTGTCTTGACTGATCCAGAGGAGTCATGGGAGAAAATCATGTGGTCAGATGAGACTATAATATAACTTTTTGATCATAATTTCACTAACCGTGTTCGGAGGAAGAATAATGATGAGTACCATGCCAAGAACGCCATCCCTAATGTGAAGCATGGGGGTGGTAGCATCATGCTTTGGTGGTGTTTTTCTGCACATGGGACAGGGTGACTGCACTGTATTAAGGAGAGGATGACCGTGGCCATGTATTGCGAGATTTTGGGCAACAACCTCCTTCCCTGAGTTAGAGCTTTGAAGATGGGTCGAGGCTGGGTCTTCCAACATGACAATGACCCAAAGCACACAGCCAGGATAACCAAGGATTGGCTCTGTAAGGAGCATATCAAGGTTCTGGCGTGGCCTAGCCAGTCTCCAGACCTAAACCCAATAGAGAATCTTTGGAGGGAGCTCAAACTCCGTGTTTCTCAGCGAGAGCCCAGAAACATGACTGATGTAGAGAAGATCTGTGTGGAGGAGTGGGCCAAAATCCCTCCTCCAGTGTGTGCAAAGCTGGTGTAAAACTACAAGAAAGGTTTGACCGCTGTAATTGCAAAGAAAGCCTACTGTACCAAATATTAACATTGATTTTCTCTGATGTTAAAATAGTTATATTCAGCACTGTAAATACATCAGGTCCGGGGCTTTATCAGGGAATGCATGACAAGGGACCCTTCAGCGCCCTGAACCGACGACGGGTGCCAGAAAGTCACCGCCGATCCAGGACTCATTCATCTTTATGAATGTGAGTCTGTCCACGGAGTCTGTGGACAGACGGGTCCTCTTGTCCGTGACCACCCCACCTGCCGCGCTGAATGTCCGCTCAGATAGTACGCTGGAGGGGGGGCAAGACAATAACTCCAGCGCATACTGAGCGAGCTCGCGGCAGGTGTCCAATCTGGCAACCCAGTACTCCATGGGGTCGTCGGTGCTCATACTGTCAGAAGCACCGACGGACGCCATGTAGTCTGCCACCATGTGGGCCAGCCGCTGGTGGTGACTGCTGCTGCTGCTGCTGGTGGTGGTACTGGGTCGCTCGGTTTGGAAGAACATCCTCATCTCTTCCATTAGGTCCCCTGCTCGGCTGCAGCTGGGTGCAGCCACCTGCTGGGTGAGATGAGGGGGGACAACTGGAGGCCGGGGAGTTGCCTGCTCCAACCGTCTGACAATGGCTGCCTGCAGTTCCTCCATCCGGTGCTGCCTCCGGCTGGCTGGGATGAACTGCTCCAGTTTCCCCTTGCACCTGGGATCCAAAAGGGTGGCCATCCAGAAATCATCCCTCGTCTTGATGGTCTTAACCCGGGGGTCCCTCCTGAGGCATCTCAGCATGTGGGCAGCCATGGGGAAGAGCACAGCCCGCTGTGACTCCTCAATGCTGGCCAGGTGAATGAGGTGCGACTCTTCATCCCTGAGGCGCTGCTGGTCAAACTCAGACATGCCCAACCCCCGGACTATCGGTGCCCCCAACACCGGCTCTCCCTCCTGACCAGGCCCTGACTCCGGGACGACACCAGCAACCACCTCCTCCTCCTCTTCATCATCATCCTCCTCCTCCTCGTCCTGGCCCTGGTCTCGGTGGAGCATTGCTGACTCCTCCTGCTCCACCAAGGCACTCTCCCCAGCCTCGAGCAGGCGATCTAGTGTCCTCTCCAGCATGAACAGTATTGGCAGCACGCTATTGAGGCCGATTTGCTCACTGCTGACCATCTTGGTCGCCTGCTCGAAGGAGGACAACACTTGGCAGACCTGGTTTATCTGCCCCCACTGCGCACAGGCGATGAAAGGGAGTTGTGGTGAAGCCCTCTCAGTGCCTAGTTCCATCAGGTACTCCCTCACCGCCCTTTGCTGCTCCCACAACCTCTTCAGCATGTGGAGGGTGGAGTTCCACCGCGTCACACTGTCCACAATCAGCCTGTGAAGGGGCAGATTGTACTTCCGCTGCAACTTGGACAGGGACGCGGTAGCGGTTGGGGAGCGCCTGAAGTGGCTGGCAATCCTACGCGCCTTTGCCACAATGTCACTCAACCCTGGATAAGTGTGCAGGAACTTCTGCACCACCAGGTTGAGGACATGTGCCAGACAGGGCACGTGGGTCAGACTGCCAGCACTAAGGGCGGCGAGTAGGTTGCTGCCGTTATCGCAGACAACCATACCTGCCTGGAGCCTTCGGGGTGTCAGCCACTTCTGGACCTGAGCCTGAAGTGCTTTCAGCACTTCTTCTCCAGTGTGTCTCCGGTCCCCTAAACTAACAAGCTGGAGCACGGCCTGACAGCGCACGTGCCCCACACTTGAGTAGCTACGGGGGCGCTTGCTGGGAGGCTCAGCAGCTGCGGAGACAGTGGCTTGAGGGAGACCAGCAGTTCTCCCCTGGACACCCCGGGGCGGCACCACAAGATCGGTTGCCGCCGATCCCTCACCGACGCCTCGGAGGGAAACCCAATGGGCCGTGAAGCTGATGTAGCGCCCCTGCCCATGCCTGCTGGTCCAGCCATCCATTGTCAGATGAACCCTGTCGCTGACAGCGTGATCCAGCGACAGGGTTACATTCTGCACAATGTGCTGGTGTAGGGCAGGGACACCAGTCCTGGCAAAGAAATGGCGGCTGGGGACACGCCATTGGGGTTGGGCCTGCTCCAACATCTGCCTGAAGGGGTTGCTGTCAACTATGTTGAAGGGCAGCAGATGTTGGGCAATAACCCTTGCCAGGAGCCCATTGAGGGAACGCACACGTCGGTCTCCAGCGGGGAAGGGAGTGGTGCGGTCAAAGGCGTCTGAAATCGACGCCTGGCGCCGGACGGCAGTGCGGGACACAGACGTGGAGGGTGCTGTGGAAGTAGAGGTCTGGCTGCCGGTACCAGTACCTCTACTAGAGGGAGCGGGGGGGCATGACCTGCTGGAAAGAGATGAAGATGTGGCAGGGGCTGCTGTACCCTGCTCACTTGTGGTGGTGGCGCTGCTACCACCACCACGCTTCATCTCGTCATACACCGCCCAGTGGTTTATCCTCAGGTGCTGGTTCAGGGCTGTGGTACCCACCCGAGCCAAACACTTCCCTCTCTTCACCCTCACTTTACAAATCCGGCAGATGGCCACGGTAGGGTTGTCTGCCACCAGGGTAAAGTAATTCCAGACAGGTGACTTCAGCACCGCCCTCCTGTCAGATGGGGTGACGCTTACTTGCACCTGCTGGGACTCGGTGCGCACAGGTGGAGCTGCCTGCTGCTGCTGCTGCTGCTGCTGCTCCTCCTCCTGACACCTCCTGCTGCCATCACCAGTGGAGACCCTGACGATGGTCTCCCTGGTGGTGACCTGGCGCACCGTTTCACCAGGGTGCCTACCTTCCCCGTCGTCACTGACGTAGTGAGCCGACGCGTCAGATGGCAACCATGATGGGTCACCCTCTTCGCCCCCAGAGATGTCAGACCAAGGGCTGAAATGTGTTGGTCTGAGGGAACCACCTGACATGGAGCCTCTAGCCTGGCTCCGCTGTCCCCTCACCCACGCCTGGGTCTGACTAGGTGCTGCTGTTTCCTGCACCAAAACAGCAGCACCAGTTTGAAGGGATGTCTCTGGGATACTGCCAGCAGGTATCCCATCCTCCTCATCCATCCCTTCAAAAAGGTCCTGACCATCAGGACAGAGCTGGAGGTCTGCCTGATGCATGGCCTCCCCCAAGAGATCCCTCTCACTGTCGCTGTCGAACAGTAAGATGCTGGACTCTTGGGGGCTGGGGGGGGTACTACAGGCACCGGTGTAATGGTGGTACTACTGTGAGTCGGGACCGACGACTCAGTGGCACTGCTGTGCCCCATGTAGTCCACCACTACTTGAGCCTGAGATGGCAATATCGGGCGGCTGCCCGATGGGAAGAACTCCCGGATCAGGCGTACTCCCCTTGCACCCGATCCTCTACCACTAGTAGGGGCACGAGAGGTACCCCGTGCTGGCAGCGATCCAGCACTGGGAGTAACTCCCCTACCCCTGCTGCCACGGCCACGGATGCCGCTCATTATTGCTGATATGTGTGTGGGGGGGTAAACTTTATTGGGGGGGGAAAATGTGAACAAAATGTGTTTTTGTGTATTTTTTACAAGACAGGCACGCAGACAAAGACGTACACAGACAGCTACTAAACTATAAGAAAAGTAGTACACCAGACAAGGACTACAAAATTAAAGAAAAAAAAAAAGCACTAAACAAACACTAACTTTTTTTTTTTTTTTTTTTAAACACAAAACACAGACACTAAACACACACTAAGCTAAGCTAGATGAAATAAATGTACACTAACAGTGTGTACACTTACTACACAAAATTTAACTAAACTGAACACAAAACTTAGCTTTTAGAAAAGCTCTTTAGGAAAAACTAAACAAAATGTGAACTGAGAATGCCTAGCAAATATCACTGAACAGCGAACCTGCAAGATCTAACAGTAACACAAGATGAACAAAACTTAGCTTTTAGAAAAGCTCTTTTAGAAAGCTCAGCAAAATGTGTTCTGAAATCTCTAGCAAATATCACTGAACAGCGAGGATTGCAGGATCAAACAGTAACACAAATGAACAAAACAGCACAAAACAGCACAAAACGTAGCTTTGAAAAAAGCTCTTGGGTCTATTGCTTTGAAAAAAGCAGTTGATATACTGGAAAAGATCCACTGGAATCACTAAATAGCAATGCTGGTGATGATCTAAATCAATCAGGAACAAAGACACAGGAAACCAGGAACACAGAAACAGCCTCCACACTCTATAGCCAGCTTCTGAATCTGCAATGAAATGGTGCTGGGAGTGAGCTTATATAATGTCCATGCAGGCAGGTTCCTATTGGTTGCTAACCTCTGACGAGTGTGGAAGGAGAACTCTGATTGGCTCTGATGCAAAAGGGCGGAGCAAATAATCGCGCAATATTCCTATTGCCGAATATTCGCATTGCGAATATTCGGCAATATAAAATGATCGCTTCAGCTACTCGGCCCAATGGCTCTAATCATACCAGCAATGCTTTTAGACGTCTATGGAGATCACTAGGATGTGATCTGTTTTAAAAATGAAACTGTAAAAATCGCTCTGATGCGGAAGATCGGGGCGAGGAAAGTAATCGCGCGATATTGCGTTTGCCGAATAATCGCATTGCGATCTTTCTGGAAAATTCAATTAACGCTTCAGCTACTCGGCCCAGGGTCTCTAATGATACCAGCAATGCTTTTAGACGTCGATGGAGATATCTAGGATGTGATCTGTTTTAAAAAAAAAATTGTAAAAAATCGAATATTCGGAATTGCGAATATTCACCGCGAATTTCGAAATATAGCGCGATTTCTCGAATATGCTATATTCGAGTCGAATATTCGCAATGCGAATATTCGTGAGCAACACTAGTGGTGAGGAATACACTGCAATAACCATTAAGATAACAATAAGAGTAAGGCATAGGCAATACAACAGCAAAGGAAACTGACAGTACACAGGACAGAGTGCCACAGGGCACCTTACCTTGTCCAGTCAAGACCTGTGCCTGGAAATCCAAGGTGCATCTAGGAGTTTCCCCAGAATCAGCTGTCACTGACAGCTTTTTAAAATTGCCGCCCTCGATGACGTCACCGCGCCCCACGCACACGCCACGCGCCTGCGCTGTGTGCGGCGTGACCCTGAATGCCATGCGCGCATGCGCGAACCGGCAAATAGGCGCTACTGCGCATGCGCGAGCCGGAGACTCGCGTGCGCGCGCACACAACCACAAGGAAGCTGAAGGAGGAAGGAGTGGAACGCAGCATGCGTTCCAGAAGCCATTAACCAAAACGGTAAGGCTAAACGGCGCAGACACACAAACACACATAAACAGCTGCCATGTGTAGCAAAAAAAAGACAATACATTACCAATCCATCCGGTCCAGCCTGGGATAGGGAGCAAAGATACATCACCTGGGCATCGTTTGTAGGGGAAAAGGGCCTCCTGCTAATAGCCAGGATGAATGACCAAAGTTGCTTGCCAGCCAATGGCTGGATAATAAGCTCCACCAGGAATCAATTTGTACCGCACACTCCACCCTGCTAATAGCTGGGACTTGTTGGACTTCAGTACACATACTCTCCCATAAATATCACCAGGACTGAACTTTAAACTAACATATAATTATATAGGTCCTAGGAGGAGGACAAAAAAGGAACACTGTCCATGGCCAGGAAGCAAAGCTTTATGGGAGTAGGGTCCTATGAGGTATGAGAGGCGGGGTTAACCCACACGTAGGCTGCCATGGAGTCTGTCAGGAAAGACTATTCTTGGTTTGTTTGATTCTAAACTCAACATGTTTTTTGAGAGAGCTGATCACATTGGCCTCTATACAATGTAGGAGACGGGTGTCCTGTGTTTATACTTATGATAATGTATCATCTACTGTGTGAAGCTCGGTGACAACAAGTCTGACCTGTAGTGAAATCCTGATTTATCATAACAATGCTCAGAAGGGCACAGAGTCACATCGGCTGCTATAGGGGATTAGTTAATTGGCTCATGTTAATTTATGTTTCTGGTTACAAGTGTATTGTTAAAGTATTATGAGCAGGAGGTAGGAACCTCTTCTTCTACTGTATATAAGACTTGTATTTTGGTTCTAATAAACAATCCATGTTCAGCAAACAAACGAGTATTGACTTGTTTGTAGTTTTCAGCGGTTTGGAATATCTGATATCTATATTCAGACTGGGAGGAAGCGGTATATGACAAAAGCATTCAATCGGAGTGCGGGACGTTTCGTTACACAGAGTCCCACCCCAAAATGGAACTTCTGCTTTTCGGATTCCTCCCCCCTCCAGTGTCACATTTGACACCTTTCAGGGGGGAGGGGGGGAGCAGATACCTGTGTAATGCAGGTATTTGCTCCCACTTCCGGGCATAGATCGCCGCGGTATCTGCCATGTCCAGCCCCCCCCCCCCTTGCTGTCTTCTGGGAGACACACAGGTCTCAGAAGACATCAGGGACCAGTGGGATTGTGCATCGCGACTCGCGCATGTGCAGTATGATACCAGGAAGTGAAGCCGCAAGGCTTCACTTCCTGATTCCCTTACCGAAGATGGCAGCGACTCCACCCGAGAGCCGAGGGACAGATCAGCTTCGGGTGACTACATCACGGGCGCCCAGGACAGATGTTAAAAGTCAGCAGTACATTCCAAATTTTGGATTTCGGTACAAAACATAGTTCCTTACTTCCTCTCTTGCTCTTTGATCTTTTTACTGCTTGCTAAAAAATGAACCCTCACACAGTTGGCAGGATTATATGGGTACCCTAAGCTTTTCCCACTGTCCAATCACCTGACGGTAGCGGCCTATAGTCCATGGTCTAGGAAACGAACCCCTGTGTCCTGTATAGTCCTCCAAGATATGAAATATACAGGTACGTCAAAACTCCTATTAGTTTAACAGTAGTCAGCGGCCATTGTATTTGCTTGATAAAGTCCATTTTTTTTTTTTTTTTTTTACTAGAGTCACTCTTTAGAGTCCTTCAGAATATTGAAAAGTTCCAGAATAGTTCATGTCTGACAGATTCTAATTTAAAGTCCTCCTTCTTCTTCATCTGATTGATCTCTTCCGTCTGTGTGCAGAAAGTCAGGCAAGATAAATAGACCCCATTAACTTCATTCCCATTTAGAAGATGAATGGGACAAGAGTGAATATTATTAACTTATTTCATTATCTCCAAATCTTACTGAATAGGGATGTCTTGTCTATATATATTTTATCCCCCAAAAAATCATATTTCTGACAATGTCACTGCTTGATTAGGACCCGGACAATGAAGACAGTTCAGACAGAAATTAATTCACGGAGTAAAACAGTCAAGTCAAACCTGTCTTCTGTACACAGGGCCGATCCTAGGGTCATAGGCGCCTGGGTGCAGAAATATTTCTGGCGCCCCCACATGGGCCTTGTCATTTTACTAACTCCTCCCCTTTACATCTCATTATACATCACATCTGTAGATGGACTAGGCGCAGGAATGGGCAGGGGCTGTGTATCCTATGCAATCTATCATGCCATAAAACATATAGAGCAGGTGTAAAGGGATGCCATCCCACAGCACACTGAACACTGTGGGGCAGATTCAGATAGGTTACGCGGATCTAAAGATCCGCTAACCTATCTGATTTACGATCCGCCGGCGCAAGTTTTTGAGGCAAGTGCTTAATTCAGAAAGCACTTACCTCAAACTTGCGGCGGCGTATCGTAAATCCCCCGGCGGAATTCAAATTCCACGGCTAGGGGGCGTCTACAATTTAAATCAGGCGCGTCCCCGCGCCGATCGAACAGCGCATGCGCCGTCTGCGAATTTTCCTAGCGTGCATTGCTCCAAATGACATCGCTAGGACGTCATTGGTTTCGGCGTGAGCGTAACTTGCATCCAGCTCTTTTCTGAATTGACGTATGCAAACGACGTAAAAATTCAAAACTCGGCGCGGGAACGACGGCCATACTTAACATAGGATACCCCAGGGGTAACTATACGCCGGAAAAAGCCGAACGCAAGTGATGTAAAAAAAAAGCGTCGGGCGGCGTTCGTTTCTGAATCGGCGGAAATCCTCATTTGCATATTCGTTGCGTGTAAAAAACGAAACGCCACCTAGCGGCCGGCCTGAAATTGCAGCCCAAGATCCGACGGTGTAAGTCACTTACACCTGTCAGATCTTAGGGAGATCTATGCGGAACCTGATTCTATGAATCGGCCGCATAGATCCGACCGACGGAACTATCGGCGTATCAGAGCACCAAACTACAGTCAGCTGGTTGACAAACTTGTTACAAGACCAGGAAGTACAACACGTCACTGAAGATTTATTTTCTGCATTCACACTCAGACTTCATTCCCAAAAATCTAGGTGCAACCATTGACGAACATGGTAAAAGGTTTCACCAGGACATTGCCAAATTTGAAAAAGCGTTTACATGTGACCAGCTGTGATTGGACAGAAAGTCAAATAAGAAACAGAACGGTCAGGCAAATCCTAGTGCAGCATTATTTTATTCGGCTTAAATATAAAAAAACGTGTTGACAGTATAATGTGCACTTACATAGTGCTACTAAGGTTAGGTCCTTTCCACATCCAGCATCACAGAAGAGCCGCCGTATGTAGGGTGACCACATTTCCAAACTGCCATTCTGGGACACTGTATTGTCCCGGAATGAAGGGAAACGGGACACAAATGAGAATTATGGGACAATCCCAGGCAATCCGGGACACGAGGGTCCTCAGAAGGATGTAACTCTGTGTAGGAGTGATTCTGCATTTACATCGCGACCTGTTCCTGTTCTCCGTGACCGCGCCCGTGGACCCGATCGCCGCCGGTGTGCCGCGATCGGGTCTCAGAGCTGAAGAATGGGGAGAGGTGAGTGTCATACTTACCTCCACTGTGCAGTTAGTTTTGCACAGAGTGGCCTCGATCCTCCTGTTCTGGGGTCCCTCGGCGGCTCTCTTGGCTCCCCCCCCAGCTTCAGATAACCCCCATGGGAAGCTCTCTTCTAAGGGGGTTACCTTGCGGGCACGCTCCTGAGTCCTGCATTCAGCGTCCATAGCTGCCAATTGCAGGACTCGCCCCCGCGTCATTGGATTTGATTGACAGCAGAGAAAGCTAATCTATCCAATGAAGAGCCGAAAAGAAGCCCAGGCAATAATCGAACGTGTTCGCGATGCGGGACTTTCCAGGGCACAGGTAAGTACATGGGGGGCTGGTAATCGTCGGATGTTTTTTCACCTTAATGCAAAGAATGCATTAAAGTGCAGAAACATGAACCTTTACAACCCCTTTAAGGAGAAAATCTTCCGGGGCTGAAGTGGTTAAACTAAAAGGGGTTAATACTATTTTAAGTAGTCTTGGAAAATCTTTTCCAGTTTACATGAACATGCGTGCCGATTTTTCTCCCCACTGTATAAGAGTCCTACAATTCCTGAAGCTGTCAATGGTTTGATTCCTCTCCGGTTGCAAGCCTGGTGCACACATTTAGGGGAAAGGAACAGTGGCGGCTGGTGCTCAACATTTTTGGGGGGGCGCAAACGAAAAAAAAAAAAAATTGCAGCCTCACTGTGCCCATCAAATGCAGCCACTGTGCCATCAATTGTCACCACTGTGCCATGCCATCAAACACAGCCACTGTGCCATGCCATCAAACGCAGCCACTGTGCCATCAATTATCACCACTGTGCTATGCCATCAAATGCAGTCACTATGCCATCAATTCGCACCAGTGTGCCATACCATCAAACGCAGTCACTGTGCCATGCCATCAAAGGCAGTCACTGTGCTATGCCATCAAACGCAGCCACTGTGCCATGCCATCAAACACAGCCACTGTGCCATCAATTGTCACCACTGTGCCATGCCATCAAACGCAGCCACTGTGCCCTTCAATTGTTGCCACTGTGCCCTTTAATTGTCACCACTGTGCCCATTGTTGCCACTATGCTTGTCACTGTGCCCTTTAATTGTTGCCACTGTGCCCATTGTCACCACTGTGACCATTGATGCCACTGTGTCCTTTGTCGCCTCTGTGCCCTGTAAAATGCACTTACCTTACTCCTTCCACGTCCCTCCCTCTATGTCTTCTCCCGCCTTGGTGACGCTTCAGCCAATCAGGTTACCGATAACCAGAATCGGGGAACCTGATTGGCTTAGACGGCCGTCAGTCTTATCCAAGGAACGCTTTCCCCGTACGTTCCGAGGATAAGACATCCGGGAGCCGAGGGCTGTACTTGGAAAGCCTATCAGAGCCGCTGGCTCTGATAGGCACTTCCGCACAGCCAACCAGCTGCCGTTATTCAGGTGGCCGGTGCTCAAGTTCCGGCCATCTTTGAATAGACCAGCAGCAGCTGGCAACAATAACATACATTCATGCAATGCATGTATGTATGTTATTAGACTCAGTGGCGGTGCGAGAGCCAGAGGGGGCGACGCTCCAGCGCCCTCTATGGACGAACCGTCACTGGAAAGGAATATCAGCCTCATTCACAAATCAACTTGCTAGTCTTCGGTCTTCTACAATCTCTGGAAACAGCTTCTTCCAGCCAAGATTTAGTTTAAAAAGGATTTGTTTCTCTCATTGCCATAGAAACGTTCACAATACTTAAAAGACACAAAGAGGAAAGATTTGTATCCAAATGAATGACGGGCTGCTCAGGGAAGACAGTTGCCATGGACGCTAAGCGTTTACCGAACACCCGAGATAGGTATCCATTCTGGTTATAGGGAACATTATAATCCGCTTCACGTTCTCTGATAATTGTGGATGTGTAATTATTTCTAATAAAAATTGAAAGGGGCCAGCAGCCTAATTATTATATAAAAAGGTAAAAATAAAATAAATTCTATTGTGAATGTAGACGAAGGAGAATCTTGTCTCCTGGTTCTGTTGGACCTTAGCGCAGCCTTCGACACGGTAAACCACAAACTGTTACTCACTCGGCTGGCCGAGGTAGCCAGAGTCGCAGAAGGTGAGTTATCATGGTTCTCCTCCTTTTTAGAAAACCGATCACAAACAGTGAAATTGGGACCTTTCACTTCTGAAAAGCGCATGACGGCATGTGGAGTCCCTCAGGGATCCCCTCTGTCACCGGTGCTTTTCAACATCTATCTTCGCCCTCTATTTGAAATCATTAGTAGCGAAAAACTACTATATCACTCATATGCAGACGATACGCAATTGTATTTTCACATCTGCAACAAAAAGGATCATCATCTCAGTTTAGAGAAATGTCTCTCTTCAATAGAAAACCGGATGACAAAGAGTTATCTCAAACTCAATAGTTCCAAAACAGAACTTCTTCTGCTTCACGCCAGTCGGAAGAATCAACCAGCAACAACCTGGATACCGCCGCCAATTCTGGGCAAATCCATCACCCCTAGCTCCAAAGTCAAAAGTCTCTGGGTCATCTTCGACTCCTACATGACAATGGATGCACAAATAGGGTCAGTAGTCAGCGGATCGCACCATCTGCTGCGCCTACTACGCAGACTTATTCCATTTATTCCTAAAGAAGACATAGCAGTCGTGGTGGGAACAATTGTGAACTCCAGACTGGACTATGCAGATGCCCTTTACCTCGGACTCCCAAAGTACCAGATCGCTCGTCTGCAAGTAGTTCAGAACACGGCCGCCAGACTTGTGACTGGGAAAAAACATGGGAATCAATCTCACCTTCGCTGAGAACCCTTCACTGGTTGCCAGGAAAGAACAGGATTGCCTTTAAAGCACTCTGTCTGACACATAAGTGCATCCATGGGAAGGCTCCGCAATATCTATGTGAAAAGATAAAAGCTCACAACGCCAATCGCGTCTTGCGATCCACCGACCAAAATCTGCTCCAGATACCCAAAGCCAGATACAAGTCCAAAGGAGAAAGAAGGTTTGCGGTACAAGGTCCTAGACTATGGCCTAATTCAAATTATCAAGGCAGTGGGCGTGTTGTATTACAATGAGCCGTGACTCCATGTAAATGAGTGGCCGATCGAACGGCGCATGCGCGCGCATGCTCAGAGTCACGTCGCAAATACTCCCCAAGATACGTCGGCTCAATGCTTTGTCGACGTGAACGTAACATACGCCCAGCCCCATTCACGTACGACTTACGCAAACGACGTAAAATACAACGCTGTTCCGACGTTTCCGACGTCCATACCTTAACATGACTTAGCCCTGCTTTATGAGGGGTAGAGTTACGCCAGACCGATGCCTTATGTAAACGGCGTAGCTAAATCCGACGGGCGCAAGTACGTTTCTGAATCGGCGTATCTAGGTCATTTGCATATTCAACGCGTAAATCTACGGAAGCGCCCCTAGCGGCCAGCGTAAATATGCACCCAAGATACGACGGCGTAAGAGACTTACGTCGGTCGTATCTTGGCCAAATTCAGGCGTAATTGCCTATATGAATCAGCACATATGATATATGATATGACGGCGCTCATTTGGACTTACGACGGCGTATCTGGAGATACGCCGTCGTAAGTCCTTTTTTGAATCCGGGCCCTAATGTCTAGCTATTGATAAGTGGCGCTTACTCAAAAAACTGGAGGTATGACAAAAAATAAATGAAGTGCAAATAAACTGTGCAATATAAGCAAATAAATAATGTATCTTCAATAATCCAAAAGTCCACAAAAGAAAAAAATATATAGATTAAGTGCAACAAAAATATTTTGTCCAAAATAGAGCAATGTTTAAAATGACTTAAAAGTCCAGTGTCTGATGTTCAAAATAAAATACAGTAATCCAAAGGCAATAATGGTGAAATTCAATTATTATGTGGTAAACATCTCCTCCACCAAAATCTGTGATCGACCACAAGTGTTTCCTAGCCTCTCACCTCAAAAAAAGACCCCAATGGGTTTAATGGCGCTTCTGGTCACTGCAGACCATAAATAATCTCTTTCTAGTATCCTATAGAGCTGCGGTATATAGAAATGGCACTAGATCAAGATGAGCTCTATGTTCCTTCTGAATAGATATGATCTCCTTAAACTCCTCCAGTCTCTTCCACTACACACTCATAAGAAAGGGAAACAAAATATCCATAGTGTAGTAGTTCAAAATAAAACAAATGTATTCAACAGTAGTAACTCACATAGAAAATTCACAGTAGTCAGCATCGATCTATTCCTGGACTTCTGGTCTCGGCCGCGACCAGCAGTAGAACGTCACCCGGCTCCTTCTTGACGTGTTGCGTCACAGATCACGTGACTTTCTCAAGGGTTTCCATAATGTCTAACTATATTCTTCAGTTGAGATTTTCAGTACAACTAGATCATTTTTTCCAACAAAGACTTTAAAAAAAAATTGAGCTAGTCTCTACACAACAGCTATCCAGATTATATATCCTCCATCAACACCTGTGATCCAGCAATAATGGTGAAATTCAATTATTATGTGGTAAACATCTCCTCCACCAACATCTGTGATCGACCACAAGTGTTCCCCAACCTCTCACCTCAAAAAAAGACCCCAATGGGTTTAATGGAGCTTCTGGTCACTGCAGACCATAAATAATCTCTTTGTAGTATCCCATAGAGCTGCGGTATATGGAAATGGCACTAGATCAAGATGAATAGATATGATCTCCTTAAACTCCTCCAGTCTTTTCCACTACACACTCATAAGAAAGGGAAACACAATCTCCATAGTGTAGTAGTTCAAAACAAAATGTATTCAACAGTAGTAACTCACATAGAAAATTCACAGTAGTCAGCATTGATCTATTCCTGGACTTCTGGTCTCGGCTCCGACTGGAAGTAGAACGTCACCCAGCTCTCCTGGAATGTGACCTTTAGGCACTGAATTCTGCTTCTGAAACTTTCCAGACCTTTGCGTACTGTGTTAGTTAACCACAAAGTGGTCTCCTGGTCCAGAGCCATGACACAAGCTTAGGTGAGACCAGTCTCTGAAGACTAACTTACTGAGTAGGTTTCTGGATGTGGCAAGGCTAACCTAAAATGAGGCCTTCAGACACTGCATTTTTCATTGTGACACCTTCTAGACCTTTGGGCACTGTGTTAGGCAAAAAGCACTTTCTGGGTTCAGAGCCTTTGGTGTAACCCTGTCTCTAAAAGCTCCATTAGCAAGCAAGGCCAGTCAGGCTGCGGCACTGGGAGGTACCTCACAGATAGTAGTGTTGGGTGCCATTTTTTAAGTTCTCTGCTGTTTTCCACTGTGGTAAAGGTTTAGGCTGAGGGATTGAGTGCTGATGTCATCTTCTGGGTAAAGTAATGGGCGCACACACTCTGCACTCTTTTCCCGCCATTCAGAGGAGAGGAAGCACCATCTGCTGCAGCTTTTAAACCACCAAGTGGATCTCCCGTGTCCAGTTCTATTCCAAGGCTGGGCTGTGGTAATTCAGTCACCTTCAGAAAACTGAAACCATTACCAACATCAGCTGCCCAGATTTGTAAGTAATTTTGTTCTTGCCTCAAATTGGGACTAGTTGCTTACCATTATATGGCACAACATGTATTCTCAAAAACACAGAGGCCATTCCTGCTGTTACAGGTAACCTCAGCCTATGGTCCCCTACTGGTTCTTAGAGAATTTACCATGTATTCCCAGGTGGAACCAGTGCTATTTATCTGAAACCTGAGACCCCTATTGTTACAGGGTCTTCATCCACAGAGACTAGATCAGCTCTTTCTGGTTGGGTTGAGGCCTTCCCATGTCCACATGGACTTTTGTTTCCACTTCAGACTTCCTAGCTGTTTGTACCCAACTAATTGTGTCTTTTACCCTAAGGCCCCGTACACACGACCGAGTTTCTCGGCAGAATTCAGCCAGAAACTCGGTCGGAGCTGGATTCTGCCGAGAAACTCGGTCGTGTGTACACTTTTCAGCGAGGAAGCCGACGAGGAACTCGTCGGGCCGAAAAGAGAACGTTCTCTATTTCCTCGTTGTTCAATGAGGAAAGTCGGCCCGCCGAGATCTCGGCGGCTTCCACACTGAACTCGACGAGGAACTCGATGTGTTTGGCACGTCGAGTTCCTCGGACGTGTGTACGGGGCCTGAGGGGTTTCAGAGCCATCCACAGAACTGTATGTCTATGCCCATCCTGATTGTCCAACAGTCTGCAGTCTGTTATCATTTATGATTTAAATTTAGAATCTCAGCGGTTGAAAGAGACAGTTTTTGGGTTACCACAGTCTCCTGTAGTTGACTCTGATATACAAGGTCTACTTTCAGACCGTATCAACGCAGTGCTGATCATCCTGCATTTGGAGCATCAGCCTTCTATTATAGGTCTGTGGTCTTTTAGAGCTCCTATAATCTTTCTGCTATACCTGAAGTTTAAAGCGGGAGTTCACCCGAATTTTTTTTTTTAACATTAGATTGAGGCTCATTTTGTCTAGGGGAATCGGGTAGTTTTTTTAAAATCGAAGCAGTACTTACCGTTTTAGAGAGCGATCTTCTCCGCCGCTTCCGGGTATGGTCTTCGGGACTGGGCGTTCCTATTTGATTGACAGGCTTCCGACAGGCTTCCGACGGTCGCATACATCGCGTCACGAGTAGCCGAAAGAAGCCGAACGTCGGTGCGGCTCTATAAGGCGCCTGTGCAACGACGTTCGGCTACTTTCGGAAAATCGTGACGCGATGTATGCGACCGTCGGAAGCCTGTCAATCAAATAGGAATGCCCAGTCCCGCAGTCCATACCCGGAAGCGGCGGAGAAGATCGCTCTCTAAAACGGTAAGTACTGCTTCGATTTAAAAAAAACTACCCGATTCCCCTTGACAAAATGAGCATCAATCTAATCTTAAAAATTAACTTTTCGGGTGAACCTCCACTTTAAGGACTTCCTCTATGCTGACTGGAAACACCCTGAAAGGTTCTGTGCCCCACCTGAGACTGTGCCAAAGCACTTCCTCTTTGAAAAGGGATTAGCTGATTGGTGGTCCATTCCCAACGTGGATGCTCCAGTGATCCACATTAACAGAAATACTGCTAGAAGAGTCAAATGTATATATATTTTTAAGAAGTCATAGATATATTTATGTTTAGGGATGACAAATGAATAGAGCACTCTGGCTAAATGCGTGAAACGCTAATGGGAAGTCTAAGTGACAGCTGATTTGTCTTCCCTCTATTTGGTCTGGCTCTTGGCAGTGTTATTAGTGTCATCAGCAATGCCTCAGGGAAACACGGTATGTTCCTACCAGAGTGCAGAAGATGTTCAGACAGGTCAGCGGAGCCTTAGCCCTCTATCTCATCTATCTTAGCAATGTATGCCTATAGTGTAGATCCTTTAAGTCTAGCTCAGCTCAGACCAGCGTTCCAGAGACCAGAGACCAGTAATCTGCCAATGCCTCTGGCAAGCCTTCAGCATTAGAGTGCGCCCCCACATCATAGAGGACTACTATCTCATGCCTGGGTATCGAGTCTGGTCTCCCCAGAGGAATCAGCGCCTGCTTCTGTAAAAAGTTCCCTGGACTTGGACGCTGTAATATTAATATATATGTGTATGTATTTTATATATTGTGTTATATGTATAGCACAGTGTATGTGAATCACATACAAACATTCCAGGCAAAAGGGTGTTAATGTTGTGCAGGACCACATTGGTATCTGTTAATCTAATTATGCATTTCAAAGGGGACTTGTTGATCAAAGGGGATAGTGGCCAAACAACACATATGAAAGGGGACAGATAATGAAAAGAGAAAAGTAAAGTCAAGGACCTGAGTCTGCTACCTGGCAAGAAGAGCGATGCTGAAGAGTGGCTAAATGGAATCACAAGTTTTTTGATAAGCTCACAGTGCCAAAGCTTAAAGCATAATTCCACCCAAAAGTGGAACTTTAAGCACTCCTCACCCTCTTACATGCCACATTTGGCATGTCATTTTTTGGGGGGGGGAGTGGGGGCTTTGGCAGGAGTGGGACTTCCTGTCCCACTTCCTACTTCCATCTAGGGACCGCCTAGGCGACTCCTCTCCTGCCCCTAGGCGGCCCCTCCCTCTAGGCGATCTTCTGGGACACGTGACAGGTCGCTTGTCCATTCCGGCTCGGGCATGTGCAGTGCATGCCCAGCCATGAAGCCGAAAGCTGTCATAAGGGGCATCTATGGCCCAACTTATTTGAGAGTATATATTACTTTACGAGTTTGCACAGCAATCTGCCAAAGCACAACAGTCAGTCCCAAGTAGCAAGATGATAGAAAATAAGCCAACATTAATATAGGACATGTATGACAACAATATGTGTAGCAGAACTTCTTAAGGCACCACAAGTGACACAATGTCTACTTATCCGTTTGCAGGGCTTCTGTAGGAAGGGCTTCTTCAGGGTGTCCCGGCAATGGAAATCTGGATTTGCTTCGTTATGGCAGACATCCAGGATGGCATTGATTGCAGGAGTGGGATGGTTTCCAGGCCGGGATTGATAATACCTGTAGTTCCTTGCAGTCCAGGTATGGATGGTTCCCAGTTAAGGAAGGGCAGTAGCTGTGGATACTGCAGCCAAGGCGGCTACGGCCGACAATAATAGAACAGGGCTTGTCTGTACCCTGAATGCCTTTATAGGCAGGTAACCAGGTGCAGTGCATCGCACTAATTCAAGAGAACCGCTGATTCGCGGCGGACTTCCAGGTTCCACGGTGGAATGCATGTGGCGCTGGGCGATGACGTCATTGCGCGGTCGTCGTAATGCGTGCCAAGAATGTGAATAGAGGCACCGAGGAGAGGAGCAGGCAGAGGAGCGACGCTCCGTGCGGCCGCATCGCTTGACCGTGGAACAGGTAAGTATCTGTTTATTAAAAGTCAGCAGCTACACTTTTTGTGGCGGCTGACTTTTAATAAACATTCAACGGCTGGAACTCCGCTTTCATATACTGAAATTCTATACCTCGCCCATCTTTAAGGGAAATACATAATTTTTTTAGGTAAAGATTTGTGCATTTTCCTTGCACCAAATAAACAAAGCCATTATACAGGTTCTAAGTGTTTTTGCGCCAAGTGATGTTGCAACCATTTCTATTATTTTACAGCAGTGCATGGCAAAATAATCAAGCACTTGCACCAACATTCTAAGATAGAAATTATCATATCTGTATCTACTGTAGTGAGGAGGACAGCTAGGAGCAAGAGGGAGAGGAGCAGGGCTCAAGTCCTGCGGGAACGCGTGGGAACGGAGTCCCTGCACTTTTTTCACAGCAGGAACGCAGTTCTAGAACTGAATTCCATTATTCACCTTCACCATCAGCTACCGACCTGGTAAGCAAGATGGCAATGCTGATGGGTTATCCCGGCAAACAGACGTCATCCCGGTGTAAGGGCTTACCTTGGCAGGAGTCCAGGACTCAAGTCCTGCGGGAACGCGTGGGAACGGAGTTCCTGCACTTTTTTCACAGCAGAAACTTAGTTCCCTTTGCAGGACTAGAGCAGCCAAGAGCAGCCGAGCCGCCCGAGCCAATCCTTCACTAAGCGGCGATGCCCAGCTCGAGTCACTGTCAGGGGCAGGCAAACCTTAGTAATCCTTTATGTTACTGGCTGCTTCCTGTATATGGATTCATCGGGGTAGTGTGCGGGTATTCCGTCACTTCCTCAATGCCGCAATGTCTCCTGGGAGCTTTTGTCATTGTTCCCAGGAGACATTGCGGAGGTCTGCCGCGAATTATCGCGGGATTTAGAAAGAACTTGCTTAAAGCGGCAGACCTCTGCAATGTCTCCTGGGAACAATGACAAAAGCTCCCAGGAGACATTGCGGCATCGAGGAAGTGACGGAATACCTGCACACTACCCGATGAATCTATATACAGGAATCGGCCAGTAACATAAAGGATTACTAAGGTTCAGTGGATCGAAAAAAAAAAAACATTCGGTTTAGTAATTATGTATATGAGCGTATCATTTTTTATTTTTTTTTGGTGGGGGATTGGATCTTGGGTGGGAGTTCCCACACTTTTTTCCCCAGGACTTGACCCCTGGAAAGGAGGATATATAATTGGACAGCCCACCACTATCATGCAAAAGAATTAACAAATTGATGCGCAACACTTTTATTTTGTGCATAAACCGCTAAATAACCATGCATATAGAAATTTGAGCATTTGTTTCCATGCACTGCCTGTGTCTGAAGTTTACCTGAAATTCCAGCAACATTTATTGCCAAGTTCAAACAAATTAGCAGAGCCAGCTGGAAAGCCGCAGTTTTCCTTTAATGCGATAAACTATTTCTTTTTCATGCCGCATTACCAGTAAACCAGGAGCAGCGGCAACCTAAGGGATGAAAGCAGAACCTGCGTGTTTTCCTAGCCTTAATTATGTACATCTCACAACGTGCGGATTTGCCTTTCATAGAAAGTCTGATACCAGGAACGCTTACTGTCATCTGAAAAGTTAAAAGTTATTATAAACTTAACAGTTCTGTAAATGCTGCTGGCAATTATGCAATACGCCCACACACTACTATTCACTGCTGGTTGGTTAATCATCTGAAAATATTCCTGAAATGAAGCTGAGAATCATTTCATGCAGAAATCGTCCATTTGCTGCCAGTCTGTGGTCAATTGGGGTTGAGTGATTTTTTTTTCTGCTTTTCTTTTTTTGCTCGGGGTAAGAACACGAGATACGAAACACATTCTGCTTTATTAAAGAGCGTGTCTGGCTCCTTAATCCAATTATTATGACAGAACAAGATACTATTCTGTGCCTGGAGTATCTTGTAATAAATATGGAATTACCGGCCTGAGGCTTTGTACACATGAACGTTAATGGCGATAGGTTAATGCAGACGCACGCAAAGCGACTTGTAAGATCCGCAGCCGTAAAATACAAGGAAAACTCTCAGGCTTATACTCAGGAGCATTTACGAAGGGGGAAGGTATTTCTTACAACATTATATGAAAACAGACACTGCATATAGTATTCATAGACAAAACAGGATATTCTGGGGATGGCCTGTGTTTAGGTGCAGGTTAGTCTATACAGGGCCGGTGCTACCACTAGGCAAACTAGGCAGCCGCCTAGGGAGCACTGCTGCCTAGGGGCACCCGGCCACTGGTTTCCCTCTGTGTCTGCATGCTCTAAAGGCTGCAGCATGTAACCAACTCAGGCAGCTGCTCTGTCCGACCGGTAGTGTAATTAGAGGCACAGTGCAGCACTGGAGCCAGCGCTAGAGGAAGCAGAGCCGATGCTTTCTGTATAGAGCCGCCTCCTGTCACATGGGAAAGGAAGGGAAAAGGGGGTGGAGTCAGGGGGGAGCCAATGGGGGAGGCAAATTGAGGTTTCGCCTAGGGTGTCTAAAATCCTTGCACCAGCCCTGAGTCTATATCAGCCTTTCTCAATCTTTTTATCTCAAAAGAACCTCTAAAATTATTTTCAGGTTTGGGGGTACCCCAACTTAAACCAATTCATTGGGGGTCAGTGAGAAAAATGAAACTTACATTGGTAGTCAGTTGGAAGAATCCGCCCCTTACAATGGTGGTCACTGTCAGTTGGGAGAATGCCACCTTTAAATGATCAGAAGGAGATCAGAAGCATACGCACACATAGGAGCAGGAAGCTGGAAGCTGAAGACCAGTCAGCAATGTCCATGAGCCACAGTCTCCCTTTTAAAGGCCAGAGGGTGCCAGGATCTGACGTGCATTGCGTTTTCCTGCACACACACACATGTTCGCCATAGTCAATGAGCATTCGTAGCACATGTGTGCGTATTTATGCAGGCACTGCTATATAAGAAATTGGCCGCTGTACAAGGCCTACGGGTAGCTCTCCTCCGGCTATTCTTCTGACAATAGGACTCTATAACATCAAAGAGTCTAACTGAGAATCACAACTTCAGTAAAACAATTTACACAGTTGACACAGACAGCTACTTGTGATTATCATCATAGATATTGTCCCTCACAGTGAAGTCCAGGGTAGCTCTAGTAACACAGGTAAAAAGCTGGCAGAATCCCAGGCCTGAGGACACAGGGGAGCACCCAATGGAAACTGAAGTACTCTGGTAGCAATTAGGGAGGTGCTCCTCACAGTGGCTGGGTCTACCAGAGAAGCTGTGTGTTATAAAGCTCCGCCTGGCTGGCCAGACGCCGGTTCTGACAGTAGAGGGCCTTTCACCTCGCTGTAGATAACTTGCTACCAGGCCCGTCGCTACAGGACAGGCAAAACAAACAACTGCTTAGGGCCCCCAAGCTGGCCTGGGGCCCCCAACTTCCCCTTCCCAGGCTGTAGCGTGGCCGAGCTCCTCTTCCTTCCTCCTGGAGTCCTGTCAGTCCGGCCGGGTACCACGCGTGGTACAGGAGATTCCATTTCCTGTTCCCGGGCGGACTGACAGGAAGTGCACACTTCCTGTCAGTCCGGCCGGGAACACAGGAAACTGAATCTCCTGTACTGCGCGGTACCCAGCCCGTCCCGGGCACTATCTGATAGGGGACTGGGGACCCATAATCAGGGGTCAAGTCCTGGGGGAAAAAAGTGTGGGAACTCCCACCCAAGATCCACTCCCCCACCAAAAAAAAGGATACTCTCATATGCATAATTACTAAACCGCATGTTCTTTCTAAATCCTGCGATAACTCGCGGCAGACCTCCGCAATGTCTCCTGGGAACAATGAAAAAAGCTCCCAGGAGACATTGCGGCATCGAGGAAGTGACGGAATACCCGCACACTACCTGATGAATCCATATACAGGAAGCGGCCAGTAACATAAAGGATTACTAAGGTACGCCTGCCCCTGACAGTGACTCGAGCTGGGCATCGCCGCTTAGTGAAGGATTGGCTTGGGAGGCTTGGCTGCTCTAGTCCTGCAAAGGGAACTGAGTTCCTGCTGTGAAAAAAGTGCAGGAACTCCGTTCCCACGCGTTCCCGCAGGACTTGAGCCCTGCCCATAATGACAGAATACTGGACTGACAGAAGGAAGCGGAGCTCGGCCACGCTACAGCGGCAGCCTACAGGGAAGAATGGGGAGGTGAGAATATAAAAACATAGGGACTGTGGTAAGAACATGGGTGTAAAAAATGTGTGTAGCACTAACGTAGGCTTTGCGTGGGGGGGGGGGGGTGTGCTTGGGGGCACCATTTTGCTTGGGCCCCCAAATTCCTTCAAATGGCCCTGCCTGCTACCACTACCTCTTCAGGTATGGCTGATCTGAGCTACTGAAGGAGGGAAGCAGAGAAATTTATCTTCCCTGGGTTTGTCTGGAAAACCCAAGGAGTTAAAAAAGAATTAAAGAGGTTGTAAAGGTTTGTGTTTTTACTTACCTGAGCCCATTCACTTGCTCTGTGCATCCCCCGGCGTACTCTTCTCCACTGAGTCTCGGCATTGATTGGATAGATTGATAGCAGCGCAGCTATTGGCTCCCGCTGCTGTCAATCGAATCCAATGCCGCTGCCGCTGGGGGGTGGGACTAAGTCATACACTGTGTCTATGGACGTCGAGTGTATGACAGGGAGCGTGTCCGCAAGGTAACCCCCTCAAGAGAGAGCTTCCCAAAGGGGGTTAGCTATTCCGGGGAGGAGCCGCCGTGGGACCCCAGAGTAGCAGGATCAGGGCTATTCTGTGCAAAAAAAACTGCACAGTGGAGGTAAGTATGATATGTTTGTTATTTAAAAAAAAATCGAACCTATACAACCCCTTTAAAGCGGATTTCCACCCAAAAATGGAACTTCCGCTTTAAGTGCTGTGACCCCCTTACCTGCCACACTTGGCATGTATTTTTTTTTGGAGAGGGAGCGGGTACCCTGTTTTTACAGGCACTCAGCTCCCACTTCCTCCCCTGGTGCCGCAGCCCCAGAAGGAAGATCACCTCTCCCCCTTCCTCCCTGCAATCTTCTGGGACATGTCACAGGTCCCCGAAGACTGCCTGGCCATTTACAGCGTGCAGCGCGGCTCGCGCATGCACAGTGCTCGCCCGGCTGTGAAGCCACAGCCGGGCTCCCACAGCCAGAATGCCAGTGGCGTGGAGAAGAGTGGGGCTTTGTGAGCCCGCATCGCTGGACCGTGGGACAGGTAAGGGTCTGATTATTAAAAGTCATCAGCTACATTTTTAAATAGGTGGAACTCCACTTAAAAGGAGCCTGTATCTTCAACTGAGTAGGCCCCTGTAGGGCAAGCTCTGCCCTGAAAGCTACCAATGCTGATCTCCCAGTGCCGAAAGCTGATGTATTACAATAAAGATGTTGTAACGGGAGTCCCTTTTGGGCATAGGATGACTGAGAACTGATATCTCGGATTACATGAGATGGGACATTAATGATAATTCATATATTGCAGGATATCTTGAGATATTACAAGTTGTTTATTCTGACCCCCAACCGGTCAATTATAATGTCTCATTCAATGTGTAACAGACTGTTGAGATGCTAATTAAGTCTGCTACTGTGGTGATGTGAATTGGAGCTCGGTAGCCAGTCTGACTGCCTATTATGGGATGTTTAAGTGTCTTGCTGTGATTGCATTTCATTGTCCATTGTGTTAATTAGGTCTGCTTCTACAGACCTTTTCATTGTGTGATGCTAATGACACTGTTTTGTGTGGAAAGTCTATTGATGATAAGATGTGGAATGTGACCTGTCAGCTGTAGTAATTAGCTCCTCTAAATGCGGTGCCAGAATGTCTGTCTGGATGTGGATTGGAGGGGGAACTCGTTAACCACCCATTGAGTGATGTTTTGGGTGGAGAGTTTCATTGTCCCTGTGATTAACTGTAGCATGCTTGTAACTGTATATAACAACTGAGTGTACCATTAAAAGTATTCATTTGTTTGGAACCAGAAACAGAGCGTGTGTCTCGTCTTTCTGGGGAATTCTAATGGATTGTGTCTGCTGGATTGTTGGAGTGTCGGATAAGCATGCCATGGGTTGGTGGAATGGAATCTCGTAACGGTGTTAACCCCTGAACGTTACAGACGTCATACATTTTAAACAAAACAAAAAGTACTTGGATCAAACTTGAAGCTCAAGAACAACAGCAAAGTAATACCCAGGGCCGCCAAAGAATGACATTGCAGCCTTAGAACAAGAATATAGATAGTTGTGATCCCGTGAATGAATTCCCATTGCAAGCATAGCCATTGTCCTTACAGGCTGCATTGTATTTGTGCACTGAAAGTTTCCATGTAGACTTCCTCAACTTCCATCACATTAGCCGGCTGTCAAAGCCATATTACGTATTAATTCTATCACTCTTTGAAAATGCCTTTTAATTAGTTGTCCTTGCCATCCTACAGCTCTGTGATAAATATCTATTATTAAGACTGTTCAGGGTCCCTGCCTATTACTTGCGCTTTATTTCTTATTCAATATCTTATTAAAAAATAAAATTCTAGTTTAAAAAGAAGGAGACATCACAAGGAAGGGAGGAGGGCAATTTAAATATTAAACACTTTGCTTCTGCAGTTCCTAAGCATAAGAAAAGCAGCAACTATATTTTGTTCAGAGCTTGGTTGTAGGTAAACTGAAAATCGGGCCACCGGAAATGCTTAATACACGGGGAGCCAATATAAAAAATAGAGGAAAATTATCATTTGTTTAAATTCCAGATACTGTATTTGCTGGCGTATAAGACTACCTTTTACACTTAAAAAAAAACTGGTCAAAAAGCAGGGGTCGTCTTATACGTTGGGTCAGCTGCTCGGATGCCTGCTGGATGTGCGGTAATGCTGTATGTAGCTTCGGCCACATACAGTATATACCACTTAGCCAATCCCGGTGAGCGATGTATTCAAATGAATACAGAGCCTGCTCGGATTGGAGTAACAACCTCTGCCAAACCGAGCAGGCTACATACAGTAACATGCTCGGATTGGCTTTGAGAGTCAGAGAGACGTGGGCTAATTATGTTACAGCCCCTGGTAGAATACATTGCTCGCTGTTAAGTCTTGTACACACGACCGGTTTTCCCGGCAGGAAAACTGCCAGGAGAGCATTTGGCCAGGAATCCCGGCCGTGTGTATGCTTCCTAGAAGTTTTCCCGTCAGGAAAACAGCCGGGAATCCCAACGGGAAAATAGAGAACCCTGCTATCTATTTTCCCGTCGGGATTCCCGGCAGAGTGTTTCCTGCCAAGAAAACCGGTCGTCTGTATGCTTACCTGAGTGTAGAAAAACCGTGCATCCTCGACAACACTTCGACGCATGTGTGGTAACATACAAAGTTAGTGTGGGGTGTAGCAAGATGGCGGCGACGGAATCGAATGTGACGAGACGCCGGCTCGTCGTAGTCGATGACGTCTCTGCGTTCCTGCCATTCAAAAGAACGGCGGTTCTTTTGAGTGGTCGTCTGTATACACGGCTTTGCAAGGCAAGCTTGCCGGGAATCCCGTTAGGAAAACCAACGTTTTTTTTCCTGGCGGGATTCCTGGCCGTGTGTACAGGGCTTTACATTAGCCAAATTTTGTTACAATGTTACAACACATTGGGTTGTTTACGAAAACTGGAGAGTGCAAAATCTGGTGCAACTGTGAATGGTAGCCAATCAGCTTCTGTTTCAATAATTGTTGTTAATTGTTTTGAAAAGAACAAGGAAATCAGATCACTTGGCAGAGTAGTGAACAATCCTTGCATGCTCTGTACATGTAACAGTAATGGCACATAAGTAGGGGGGGGGGGGGGGGGATAGAATGAAAGAAGATCTTGACCATCGAGTCAGGTCTTCCATGAGGCCCCATAGAAACATAGAAACTCATATAAAAAGGAAGAACAAAATATCCGGCTATGAACTGCATATAGAGTATAAATACATCGTAAACTCTAATGCCGCGTACACACCATCACTTTATGTGATGAAAAAAAATGACGTTTTTAAAAACGTCACTTTAATTGACTGTGTGTGGGGGAAAACGTCGTTTTATGTCTTCTAAAAAACGACCAAAAAAAATTGAAGCATGCTTCAATTTTATGTGTCGTTTTTCAAAAGTGCACTTTTTACTTCACAGAAATTGACCGTGTGTAGCAAAAAACGTTGTTTTCTAAGACGTTTTTTCATCCACGCATGCCCAGAAGCTACTTATGAAGCAAGCTTCAATGGTAAAACGTGGTGGAACGTAACATCACTTTGCAAGATCATTGTGAGAAAACGATGGTGTGTAGGCAACTTCGTCTTTGAAAATTGAAGTTTCAAAAACGTCATTTTTTACTTCACAGAAAGTGTCGTTTTTTTCATCACATAAAGTGATGGTGTGTACGTGGCATAAGAAGTGGTCGTCAAACTGGTCACCTAGCGAATCATGTTGATGCAAAACAGAAAGACCATACGATCAGAACATCACTAAGGCGTACCTGCTATAGATTGGTCTATTTGTTTATGGAGCCTTTAACCTTTAGCATACGATTGCTAAAGCTCTCTTCACCACCAGACAACATAACTGCAACATGTGGGGACCCCATGCCCCCAAATAAGCACAGAAGTATCATTCGATAAAAGGGAAGACAATGGGGCTGCAATAACTTGATGCCAAGGTTGGCAAGAAACAAAAGAATGAGAGGAAAAATTAGGAAAAGAGAAGAAGAAAAAGTGGATCCATCCGGGGGTCATCCGTCAATCATGCATGAAGTCAGCTCTGTACACCTGTAAGTAAGCAACCCATATTTTGTCAAAAAGGGATTGTTTATCTCAGCATGATCCACGTGAGTTTTCATTTCATTAACGCTATGTCTATAACAGGGCTTTTCTATGCAGTTACAATAGCAATTTTGCCCGCCAGAAACATAAAGTATATTAAGGTCTGGGTCTGTCGTGGAACATTTTTTACCGGCTTAATCAGAAGAGCAATGCTTGTGTCTTTGGTGATATTAACAGCTATTTTTCTCAGAGAATAGGTGCAGGAACTCCCTACTTCTGAGTCACCTGTTGTGTCCACCCCCTACTCACCTCTGAGCACCATTGCTTGGTTCCACCCCCTACCCACCTCCAAGCATCATTCTTTGGTTCCACTCCCTACCCACCTCTGAGCACCATTCCTTGGTTCCACACCCTACCCACCTCCGAGCACCATTCCTTGGTTCCACACCCTACCCACCTCCGAGCACCATTCCTTGGTTCCACCTCTCAGTAATGGATACAGAACCAAGTATCAATGTGTGGTGCTAAGTAATTTGTATATGATAGGAAGTAAAATAGATCCCTTGTAGCCAGCAACAATGGAGCTCCCCAGCAACAATAGACTCCGAACAGCTAACAACAATAGACCCCTCCCTCAACAGTTGATGTCTTCCAGCAACGATTGTCTCCCAGTAGCATAAGAGCCCCCCGGCAACAATAGATCCCCTACCAGCGACAACTGACCTCCCCAGCAACAATAGACCCTCCCCAAAACGACAAGATCCCCCAGCAGCCAGCATTAATAGACCCTCCAGTACACCCCAGTAACACTTTGCCATTACATACATTCAGAGCTGAAGGTGCCGGAACTGCGTTCCCCTGTGTTCCTGCTGAAAAAAAGCCCTGGGTATTAACCATTGCTGCCACGTATGACTGAATGGATCCTCATCCAAAAGCGACGAACCTTAGGGCACATACACCATACATGCATCGGTGTGCCTACAACCCCTGAAGCAAGAGGCCGAGGATCCCAGATACATTTTGGACAGACGCTACGGTACTAAATACCATTTGCTTGTGCTTTGTATTCTACCTCGATCAAGGCATCATTAAGAATACCTTTGTGGATTTGTGAGCTCCATTTGCACCAGTCTTCAGCCTCAGGGACTATGCCCAGATAACTCTCCCGTGCCATCTGGTAAGATAAACTAGTAGTATGATGAACAATTTATAGAGCATAGAGACGCCCCCCATCAGAGCAGCATCCTGCATGCACCCGTTTTCGAACATGGTGCGTACTGCTAGGTCAGAACCGTGTTTCTGCAATAATTTAAGAAAGTGCAGGATTTGTTGCGTATACCTCTATTGTCAAGGTAATTGTCTATGCAGTATAGACCCTTATTCACCCACCAACTATATACATCAGATTGCATACCAGGTGGGAAAAGGAGATTACCAAGAAGGGGAGCCACCGGAGTATGTGCAAAGCGCAGAGGCCATCTCTTTCAACTCGTATCCCATAGATGGCCAATCAGTTTCTAACTTCAGCTTGTTTAATTAAGCTTTGACAAAATACCTGGAAGCTAATTGGTTTCTATGCAGAGCTGCACCAGATTTTGCAAACTCTAGTTTTAGTAAATTAACCCCATGGGGGCAGATCCACGTAGCGCGGCGCATTCCTCCGTCCGGCGTAGCCTATCTCTGATACGCTACGCCGCTGTAACTTACAGTTTTTCGTACATTCGTGGATCGCCGTATCTAGCTAATTTGCATACTCGACGCGGAATTCGACGGAAACGTCACCTAGCGGCCAGCGTAAATATGCACCTACGATCCGACGGCGTACTAAGATGTATGCCTGTCGGATCGATCCCTCATTCAGTCATATCTTGTTTTGTGTAAACAAAACAAAGATACGACGGGGGAACTTTGAAATTACGCGGCGTATCCATAGATACTCCGGCGTAATTAGTTTTTTGGATCTGGCCCATTGAGTCCAACACATTTCGATTTCAACAAATCTTCTTCAGGGGAAAATTGGTGGTCAATACATACAAAAACTTTTTTTTTAGATACAAACAGTGTAAGCACATGGGGCCAAATTCTCAAAAACTGTGCGTAACTTAAATTTCAGCAGTTAAGTTACACTGACTTAAAATTTCTACCTAAGTGCCTGATCGTCAAAGCACTTAGGTAGAAATTACACGCTGTGTAACTTAAGTGCCGCCGTCGTAAGGCGGTCCTCCTCTCCTGGGGGCGTTTTAAATTTAAATGAGGCGCGCTCCCGCGCCGGCCGTACTGCGCATGCGTGTGACGTCATTTTCCCGACGTGCAGCGCGCGAACGTAATTAACGCCGGTCGGCTTTGAGAATTTCAACGGGACACTAAAGTTGCGACGGGTGAAAAAAAAAGACGCGCCGGGAAAACAATTAATTATAAAAAAAAATGACAGCGTCGCTCAGCATGCATTCCTGAGGGAGAACTCCATGCCAATTTTCAAAGAAAAAACCGGCATGGGTTCCCCCCCCAGGAGCATACCAGGCCCTTAGGTCTGGTATGGGTTGTAAGGAGACCCCCCCACGCCGAAAAATTGACGTAGGGGGTCCCCCTACAATCCATACCAGACCCGTATCCAAAGCACGCTACCCGGCCGGCCAGGAAGGGAGTGGGGACGAGCGAGCGTTCCCCCCCCCTCCTGAGCCGTGCCAGGCCGCATGCCCTCAACATGGGGGGGTTGGGTGCTCTGGGGCAGGGGGGCACACTGCGGGCCCCCCCACCCCAGAGCACCCTGTCCCCATGTTGATGAGGACAGGACCTCTTCCCGACAACCCTTGCCATTGGTTGTCGGGGTCTGCGGGCGGAGGCTTATCGGAATCTGGGAGTCCCCTTTAATAAGGGGGCCCCCAGATACCGGCCCCCCACCCTAAGTGAATGGATATGGGGTACATCGTACCCCTATCCATTCACCTGTAGGCAAAAAGTAAAATGTAGTAAACACACAACACAAGGCTTTTTAAAATATTTTATTATTCTGCTCCGGAGGCCCCCCCTGTCTTCGTTATTAGCTCAATTACCAGGGGGGGCTTCTTCTTCCACTCTCCGGGGGTCTTCTCCGCTCTCCGGGGGTCTTCTCCGCTCTCCGGGGGGGCTTCTCCGGACTCCGGGGGGCTTCTTCCATCTTCTCCCCTCTTCCGCTCTTGACTCGGCGAACCCCGGTTCTTCTGCAGCTCTCCGGTGCCTTCTTCTTCAGCGCTGGCTGCCTGCTATGTTTGTGTGTTAGCTCGATTTCAAACAGGCAGCCGGCGCGGTCTTCTGTGACGCCAGGGTCTTCTGGTCTTCTGTTCTTCCGATGTTGCCTCGTCGCCTGTTGTCGCTGTAATGATGGAAGCGCGCCTTGCATCCCATTTATATAGGCATCACCGTCCCATCATGCTCCGGTAGGTACCCACGTGGTGGGTGCACGTGGGTAGGCACCCACCACGTGGGTACCTGCCGGAGCATGATGGGACGGTGATGCCTATATAAATGTGATGCAAGGCGCGCTTCCATCATTACAGCGACAACAGACGACGAGGCAACATCGGAAGAAAGGAAGAGAAGACCCTGACGCCACAGAAGACCGCGCCGGCTGCCTGTTTGAAATCGAGCTAACACACAAACATAGCAGGCAGCCAGCGCTGAAGAAGAAGGCACCGGAGAGCTGCAGAAGAACCGGGGTTCGCCGAGTCAAGAGCGGAAGAGGGGAGAAGATGGAAGAAGCCCCCCGGAGTCCGGAGAAGCCCCCCCGGAGAGCGGAGAAGACCCCCGGAGAGCGGAGAAGACCCCCGGAGAGCGGAGAAGACCCCCGGAGAGTGGAAGAAGAAGCCCCCCCTGGTAATTGAGCTAATAACGAAGACAGGGGGGGCCTCCGGAGCAGAATAATAAAATATTTTAAAAAGCCTTGTGTTGTGTGTTTACTACATTTTACTTTTTGCCTACAGGTGAATGGATAGGGGTACGATGTACCCCATATCCATTCACTTAGGGTGGGGGGCCGGTATCTGGGGGCCCCCTTATTAAAGGGGACTCCCAGATTCCGATAAGCCTCCGCCCGCAGACCCCGACAACCAATGGCAAGGGTTGTCGGGAAGAGGTCCTGTCCTCATCAACATGGGGACAGGGTGCTCTGGGGTGGGGGGGCCCGCAGTGCGCCCCCCTGCCCCAGAGCACCCAACCCCCCCATGTTGAGGGCATGCGGCCTGGCACGGCTCAGGAGGGGGGGGGACGCTCGCTCGTCCCCACTCCCTTCCTGGCCGGCCGGGTAGCGTGCTTTGGATACGGGTCTGGTATGGATTGTAGGGGGACCCCCTACGTCAATTTTTCGGCGTGGGGGGGTCTCCTTACAACCCATACCAGACCTAAGGGCCTGGTATGCTCCTGGGGGGGAACCCATGCCGGTTTTGAATTTCAAAATTGCCGTGGAGTTCTCCCTCAGGAATGTATACCAAATGCCGTCGCTGGAACGGGCCTTTACAAGGTTTGGCTAACTTTCCACATTGTAAAACCAGCCCTAATTTTGCGCCGGCAAATTCGGAACTTAGGCAGAAATCAAAGTGCTGAAATGCTTTGAAAATCTACTTAAGTCCTCATTTGCATACGCAAAGCTGGATTTCAATGAGAAATGCCCCCAGTGGCGGATGCGGTACTGCATCCTAAAATCTGACCGTGTAAGTGTCTTACACATGTCAGATTTTCTGCCTAACTTTGGAAAAAGCCTTTTGAGAATCGTTTCCAAAGTTAGGCACAGAGATACGCAGGCTGAACAGCAGTTAAGTCTGCGTATCTCTTTTGAGAATTTGGCCCCTGATTCTGTCCTTGTATTAGCTTCTTGCAATCCTTGTACAACAGAGCTGGATTGTGAACGGAAGAAGCAGCATAAGGCGCAACTAGTTTGTGTACTGATAAGATGTCTATAGTAGACATGTGCCCTGTCGACAAATTTGTTTTCGATTCATTATTTTTATTAATTTTTTCATTTTTCTGGTCATTCATTATGATCAAAATGTGTTATTCCGAATAAATTCTTAACTTCAGAAAAATTTGAAATCCGAAAATTTGGAAATTTGAAAATTTGAGAATTCAGAAATAAAAAAAATAAAAAAATTCGGAAATTTGAAAATTAGAACGTTTGGAAATCGGAAAATGTGAAAATCCGAAAATTGGAAAGAACTAAAATATGAAAATAAGAAAGAAAGTATGAAAATCTGAAATTCCAAAAATGTGAAAATCCGAAAAAACGAACTAACTAAATATCTAATGATAACTAAGTATTAAAAAGTTTTAATTTTTATTATTTATTATTATTTTGTTACGTTCTATTCGTTTAGATGCAACATTCGTTATTTCAGATAATCCATAACTTCGGATAAATTCGTATTCGTTACATTCACTAACAGCCAAATTTGAAAGGAAATTCCAATACCTAAAAATAAGAAAGAAAGTATGAAAATCTGAAATTCCAAAAATGTGAAAATCCGAAAAAACGAACTAACTAAATATCTAATAATAACTAACTATTAAAAAGTTTTAATTTTTATTATTTATTATTATTATTATTTTGTTACGTTCTATTCGTTTAGATGCAACATTCGTTATTTCAGATAATCCATAACTTCGGATAAATTCATATTCGTTACATTCACTAACAGCCAAATTTGAAAAGAAATTCCAATACCTAAAAATAAGAAAGAAAGTATGAAAATCTGAAATTCCAAAAATTAGAAAATCCGAAAAAACTATAACTAAATATCTAATGATAACTAAATATTAAAAAGTTTTAATTTTTATTATTTATTATTATTATTTTGTTACGTTCTATTCGTTTAGATGCAACATTCGTTATTTCAGATAATTCATAACTTTGGATAAATTCATATTCGTTACATTCACTAACAGCCAAATTTGAAAGGAAATTCCAATACCTAAAAATAAGAAAGAAAGTATGAAAATCTGAAATTCCAAAAATTTGAAAATCCGAAAAAACTAACTAACTAAATATCTAATGATAACTAACTATTAAAACGATTTAATTTTTATTATTTATTATTATTATTATTTTGTTACGTTCTATTCGTTTAGATGCAACATTCGTTATTTCAGATAGTTCATAACTTCGGATAAATTCATATTCGTTACATTCACTAACAGCCAAATTTGAAAGGAAATTCCAATACCTATAATTTAATAGTTAGTAATAGTTATTATTAGTTAGTTAGTTATTATTTAGAATTTTCGAGTTTTCAAATTTTTGGATTTTTGTTCAAATTTTTTAATTTCCGATTTTTCGGATTTGTTAAGCGGGTTTTCGTTAATGAGAATATTAACGAATTAACGAATTTGTCAAATTTTTGCGAAAAAACGAGTTTGGATCAAAACGAATTGTTCATGTCTAGCCTATAGGTGGAGAGAGCAGATTGACAGAGAGATTAGCTTGTCACTGTGCTGATTCTCATTTCACTGTCCAGTCACAGGCTGAGGACGAATCCAGGATGACCTGGGCTCAGAAGAAGTGGGTTGACTGGCTACTGGCCATCAGACTGAGGACATCTAGCAGCAGTAAAAAAGTACTGGAGGGGAAATCTTTGGATTGTAACAGAATATTACAGAAAAGCTGCTATTTTTTTTTATATTGCAGTGGAACTAAAGTTGAAAGTCAAAAAAATTGTGAACAGGCAGACTTCATTTCAGAATAGACAGGTAATGTATCTTCTGCAAGAAAATCCATTTACCTGCCTGTATACAATCCTAGTAGAATGTACACTAAGGAGAGCATGCACAGCCCAGTTTACACTTCAGTGTAACTACTATGCAGGAGTGATGTCATCCTGCACTGGCCAATAAAGATGTCTGAAGACCAGTTTCCAGAAAAAGCTGGGAAGAAGGTCTTGGTGCCAGCGAGGGACCTCATGGGTGTTGGACAGTTGGAGCTCAGATAAGTATTTATGCCTTTAGTTCCATTTAAACCACTTGCCAACCGCCACGTGTAAAATTAAATCGGCATAATGGCACGCCTGTGCGAAGTGATGTATCTGTACGTCCGTTTGAATTTTTAGGCCGTGCAGGTGCGCGCGCCCCCCGCTGCGTGCTCAGTGAGCATGTCCGCGATCGTCTCACGGAGCGGCAGAACGGGGAGATGCCTATGTAAACAAGGCATTCCCCTGTTCTGCCTAGTGACAGGACAGTGATCTACTGTTCCCTGTCATCGGGAGCAGTGATCACTGTCATGTCACTTGTAGCACAGCCCCCCCACAGTTAGAATCACTCCCTAGGACACACTTAACCCCTTCATCACCCCTAGTGTTTAACCCCTTCCCTGCCACAACATCTCCCCGTTCTGCCTAGTGACACTGTCACTGATCGTGTTCCCTGTCATCGGGAACAATGATCAGTGATGTGTCACAGCAAGCCACGCCCCCCTACAGTAAGAATCACTCCTTAGGGAACACTTAACCCATACAGCGCCACCCAGTGGTTAACCCCTTCACTGCCAGTGGCATTTTCACAGTAATCAGTGCATTTTTATAGCACTGAACGCTATATAAATGACAATGGTCCCAAAATAGCATCAAAAGTGTCCGATGTGTCCGCCATAATGTCACAGTCACAATAAAAAACGCAGATCGCAGCCATTACTAATAAAAAAAATGAATAATAAAAATGCCATAAAACTATCCCCTATTGTGTAGACGCTATAACTTTTGCGCAAACCAATCAGTAAGAGCTTATTGCGATTTTTTTTTTATACCAAAAATATGTAGAAGAATTCATATCGACCTAAACTGAGAAAGAATTTTTTTTTTTATATATTTTTGGGGATATTTATTATGGCAAAAAATATATATATATTTTTTGAAATTGTCGCTCTTTTTTTGTTTATAGCGCAAAAAATCAAAACCGCAGAGGTGATCAAATACCACCAAAAGAAAGCTCTATTTGTGGTAAAAAAAGGACGTTAATTTTGTTCGGGTGCAATAGCGCACGGCGGCGCAATTGTCAGTTAAATCGACGCAGTGCCGAATAGCAAAAAATGGCCCGGTCATTGGGCAGCCAATTCTTCCGGGGCTGAACTGGTTAATGGGCTATTCAATTTTATCTTGTTATTTTTGACTGGAATTCTGCTTTAACAACCGGCTCTGCTGTATAATGTAGAAGTGACCTGGTCTGCTATAAAGCACCAGACAGTAGGACATATTTAGACATCTTAACGGATCGACTATTCCAAACAATTAGGTGGATTTAGGTAGGCGGGCGCATAGTTGCGGCGGCGTAGCGTATGGCATTTACACTACGCCGCCGTAAGTTAGCGAGGCAAGTACATGATTCACAAAGTACTTGCCTGCTAAGTTACGGCGGCGTAGCGTAAATAGGGCGGGCGTAAGCGCGCATAATTCAAATTCGGCTGAGGGGGCGTGTTTTATGCTAATGGGGGGTGACCTTACGTGATTGATGTATTTTACGAATGGCGCATGCGCCGTCCGCCTACATATCCCAATGTGCATTGCAGCAAAGTACGCCGCACGGTCCTATTGGTTTCAACGTGGACGTAAATCCCTATTCACGGACGACTTACGCAAACAACGTAAAATTTTCAAATTTCGACGCGGGAACGATGGCCATACTTAACATTACTATTCCAGCTATTTGATGGAATAACTTTAGGCCTGATAATACATTACATTAACGGCGTATCTGTACTGCGTCGGCCGGGCGTATGTTCGTGAATAGGCGTATCTAGTGATTTACATATTCTACGCCGACCACAATGGAAGCGCCACCTAGCGGTCAGCCTAAAAATTACACTTTAGGATACGACGGTGTAAGACACTTACGCCGCTCGTATCTGAGCCTAATTTAAGCGTATCTGGTTTTGTTTGAATACGCTTAAATTAGCGCAGACACACATTCAGACTTAGGCTGCCTAAGTCTTTCTGAATCCACCTATATAGATAGAGTTTTGTTTACACTTCTTCTTTTATTAATACGGATGAAGGTTCTGGCGGGGCCAAATCCCTTTTATATTGGTAAATAACGCTAGGAGACATCTCTTGGCGCCTACTTCGTGGTCAGGATTCATAAGACTTGTCAGAAAACCTGACATGAGAGGTCACCAGGTATGAAGAACTTTATTCTCAATCCTTTATTGTCCGATGTTTGCCCTCAAAGGTCTGCCTGAAATTATTTCATGATGGAAGATCTCCAAAAGAGGCTGAGAATGATGAGTGATGAGACATTTGCCTGTCCTCCAGCCCTTTAACCACTTCAGTCCCGGACCATTATGCAGCTTAAAGACCAGCCCACGTTTTGCGATTCGGCACTGCGTCGCTTTAACTGACAATTGACGTCCTTTTTTTTCTCACAAATAGAGATTTCTTTTGGTGGTATTTGATCACCTCTGCGTTTTTTTTTTTTTTGCGCTATAAACAAAAATAAAGCGACAATTTTGAAAAAAATGCAATCTTTTTTCCTTTTCGCTATAATAAATATCCCCCCAAAAATATATAAAAAAACGTATTTTTCCCTCAGTTTAGGCCGATGTGTATTCTTCTACATATTTTTGGTGGAAAAAAATCACAATAAGCGGTTATTGATTTGCGTAAAATTTATAGCGTTTACCAAATAGGGGATAGTTTTATTGCATTTTTATTAATAATTTTTTTTTCTAGTAATAGCGGCGATCAGCGATTTTTATCGTGACTGCGACATTATGGCGGACACATGGGACACTTTTGACACTATTTTGGGACCATTGTCATTTTTACAGCGAACAGTGCTATAAAAATGCACTGCTTACTGTGAAAATGACACTGGCAGTGAAGAGGTTAACCAGAAGGAGGCGCTGTAGGGGTTAAGTGTGCCCTAATGTGTGATTCTTACTGAAGGGGGGGGGTGGCTGGACGTGTGACGTCACTGATCGTCGTTCCCTATGACAGGGAACAGACGATCAGTGAGGCCCTGTACACACGATCAGTCCATCCGATTAAAACGGACTGAAGGCTGAAGTCTGATGGTCTGATGTGCCTACACACCATCAATTCAAAATCCGATCGAGTCCAACACGGTGACGTAAAACACAATGACGTGCTGAACAAAACGAAGTTCAGTGCTTCCAAGCATGCGTCGACTTGCGCGGGTTTTAACCACTTAAAGCGGGAGTTCACCCATTTGTAAAAAAAAAAATGTTCTCCCCTTAGCTTCCTGCTCGTTCGGTCTAGGGGAATCGGCTATTTGTATTAAAATATGAGCTGTACTTACCCGTTTTCGAGCTGCATCTTCTTCCGTCGCTTCCGGGTATGGGTCTTCGGGAGCGGGCGTTCCTTCTTGAGTGACAGCCTTCCGAGAGGCTTCCGACGGTCGCATCCATCGCGTCACTCGTAGCCGAAAGAAGCCGAACGTCGGTGCGGCTCTATACTGCGCCTGCGCACCGACGTTCGGCTTCTTTCGGAAAATCGTGACGCGATGGATGCGACCGTCGGAAGCCTCTCGGAAGACTGTCAATCAAGAAGGAACGCCCATTCCCGAAGCCCATACCCGGAAGCGACGGAGAGGATGCGTCTCGTAAACGGGTAAGTACTGCACATATTTTAAAATAAATAGCCGATTCCCCTAGTAAAAACGAGCAGGAATCTAAGGGGAAAAAGTGCCCTCTAAGGGTGAACCCCCGCTTTAAGGACCGGACCAATACGCTGCTAAATGACCCAAGGGGTTTTTACAATTTGGCACTGCGTCGCTTTAACAGACAATTGCACGGTCGTGCGACGTGGCTCCCAAACAAAATTGGCGTCCTTTTTTTCCCACAAATAGAGCTTTCTTTTGGTGGTATTTGATCACCTCTGCGGTTTTTATTTTTTGCGCTATAAACAAAAATAGAGCGACAATTTTGAAAAATATGCAATATGTTTTACTTTTTGCTATAATAAATATCCCCCAAAAATATATAAAAAATTTTTTTTTTTCCTCAGTTTAGGCCGATACGTATTCTTCTACCTATTTTTGGTAAAAAAAATCGCAATAAGCGTTTATCGGTTGGTTTGCGCAAAATTTATAGCGTTTACAAAATAGGGGATAGTTTTATTGCATTTTTATAAAAACATTTTTTTTTACTACTTATGGCGGCGATCAGCGATTTTTTTCGTGACTGCGACATTATGGCGGGCACTTCGGACAATTTTGACACATTTTTGGGACCATTGTCATTTTCACAGCAAAAAATGCATTTAAATTACATTCTTTATTGTGAAAATGACAGTTGCAGCTTGGGAGTTAACCACAGGGGGCGCTGTAGGAGTTTCGTTTCACTTAGTGTGTGTTTACAACTGTAGGGGGGTGTGGCTGTAGGTCTGACGTCATTGATCGAGTCTCCCTATAAAAGGGATCACTCGATCGATGCAGCCGCCACAGTGAAGGACGGGGAAGCCGTGTTTACATACGGCTCTCCCCGTTCTTCAGCTCCGGGGACCGATCGCGGTAGACTAGCGGCGATTGGGTCCGCGGGACCCGCGGTCCCGTTCACGGAGCTTCGGACCGCGCCCGCGACCCACGGCTGGGTACTAGTACAGGACGTACCTGTAAGTACATGTGCCCAGCCGTGCCATTCTGCCGACGTATATGTGCAGGAGGCGGTCCTTAAGTGGTTAAACCAATGCTTTTGCGTACTAACCATCGGTTTTGACCGATCGGTCATCAGTCCATCAGTCCGATTTTAAAGCAAGTTCTAAAACTTTGGACTGAAGGACAAAAGTCTGATGGGCCATACACACGGTAGGTTTGGACTGATGAAACTGAACTTCAGTCCGTTTTCATCAGTTTGGACCGGCCGTGTGTACAAGGCCTGACAGGCTCACTAGGAAGCACAGGGAGAGGTTTGTTTACACTTACCTCTCCCCGTTCTTCCTCTCCGTGACCCAATCGCGGGACACCGGCGGGTCCGCTGTTCCCACGGGAATGGTCATGAAGAAGAGGACCGGGTCGCGAGCGTGCCGCCGGTGGCGCGCTCGAGACCCACAGCTGGTATCTTAAAGAGGACGTACATGTACGCCCTTGTGCCCAGCCGTGCCATTTTGTCTACGTATATTGACGTGCGGCGGTCCTCAAGCAGTTAAAGTGTTCTCTGTGGCAAAAATGATAAAAAAAAATTGAAGGATAGTGTCCTGCTTAGATTTCTGTCCACGTTTTAGTAAGTGTTGCTTCTCCTGGTGCGCATTACAGCAACCTTTCTCATCCTTTTTAACACGGAGGAACCCTTGAAATCTTTTTCAGGTCTTGGGGATAATCATCATATTATCCTCACTTCATGGTATGCTAGTGTGAATGGTAAGTTGTAAATCTAGGAATACATCAAAGAATTAGCATTTGCGTTCTGACATTCGGGGCTGCTCTGATATGACGCAATTCATTTCAGTAACAATAATGAAATGTAATAACTTAACACCTGCAAGAAAAGAAACCCAGGCAGTGAAAAGCATGCCGCGTACACGCGGTCGGAATTTCCGACAAAGAAAAGTGTGATGTGATCTTTTGGTCTGAAATTCCGTGTGTAGGCTTCATCTGACTTTTTCTGTCAGAATTTCCGACAGCAAAAATTTGAGAGCCGGTTCACAATTTTTCCGACAAGAAAAGTTCTTGTCGGAAATTCCGATCGTCTGTATGCAATTCGGATGGGCAAAAAAAACATGCATGCTCGGAATCATTGAACTTGATTGTTGTACGGCACCGCGTTCTTTACGGTCGGAATTTTGTGTGACCGTGTGTATGCAACACGTCGGAAAAAAATCCACGGTTTTCTTGTCAGAATTTCCGATCGTGTGTATGCGGCTTTAGAGGTCAATGGTAAGCAAGCCCCTTATAATGGTGGTCGGTGTATCGAAATCCCCCTTTGGTGGTCAGTGGGAGGAATGCTCCTTGCATTGGTGGTCAGTAGGAAAGATGCTTATTATATTAGTGGTCAATGGAAAGAATGTCCCTTATACTGATGGTCATTGGGAAGGATTATGAATGTATTTGTGGTCAGTGGAAAGAATGTCCCCTACAATTGTGGCCAATGGGAAAAAATGTTTCTTATATTGGTGGTCATTGGGAAGAATTCTACTTATATTTGTGGTCATCTGGAAGAATGCCCCTTACATTGGTGGGTATTGGGAGAAATGCTCCTTATACAGTATTGCTGGTCAGTGGGAAGAATACACCTTATATTATTGGTCAATGGGAAGAATTCTCCTCATATTGGTGGTCAGAGGGAAGGAAGCTTCTTATGTTGGTTGTGAATAGGAAGAATGTCCCTTATATTGGTGGTCAATGGGAAGACTGCTCGTACAGCAGGGCTCAAAATGTCCTGAGCTACTAGACAGGCCTCAAGGGTTACTTGCCATCAGTTGCCCCACCCAACCCCTACACGCCCTCATAAATTATCTCATGAAATGACACTTAAATGTTTTATGCAGAATTAAGCAACTTTATGCATGCTCATCAATGCAGCCTCACCAGTGTCCACCAATGCAGCCTCACCCATGTCCACCAATGCAGCCTCACCCGTGTCCATCAATGCAGCCTCACCCTTGTCCACCAATGCACCCTACCTTTGTCCATCATACAGGGGAGCAGAGGAGAGGAAGAGCATTTCCCGAAAGAAGACATTGCAGTCGTGGTGGGAACAATCATCAATTCCAGACTTGACTATGCAAATGCCCTCTATCTAGGACTCCCCAAATACCAAATCACTCGCCTGCAAGTCGTTCAAAATACGGCCGCTCGATTAGTGATCGGCAAAAAAAAATGGGAATCAATCTCACCTTCACTGAGATCCCTTCATTGGTTGCCAGTAAAAGACAGAATCACTTTCAAGGATCTGTTTCCGCGGATTTTTATCCCCTGGGATGGATTTCAAGCGGATAAATATTTGATGACATGCTTTAAAATCTATCCGCTTGAATCCATCCCAACGGATTGATCCGCTGGTCTGTACAGACTCACCGGATCAATCCGTCCGAATGGATCCCCCGCATGCGTCGTAATGATTCGACGCATGCGTGGAATTCATTATATGACAGCGTCGCGCACGTCGCCGCGTCATCATCGCGGCGACGGCGCGACACGTCATCGCGATGGGATTTCGGCGCGGATTTCGATCCGATGGTGAGTACACTCCATCGGTTCCAAATCCGCGGAAATCCTCGAGAGGATTTATCCGCGGAAACGGTCCGGTGGACCGTATCCGCGGATAAATCCTCTCGTGTGTACTAGGCCTAAGGTTCCACCCAGGGGTCAAGTCCTGGGGGAAAAAGTGTGGGAACTCCCACCCAAGATCCACTCCCCCACCAAAAAAAAAAATGATATGCTCATATGCATAATTACTAAACCGCATGTGTTTTTTTTTTAAAGTAAGTTCTTTCTAAATCCCACGATAACTGGCGGCAGACCTCTGCAATGTCTCCTGGGAACTATAAAAAAAAGCTCCCAGGAAACATTGCGGCATCGAGGAAGTGACAGAATACCCGCACACTACCCGATGAATCCATATACAGGAAGCGGCCAGTAACATAAAGGATTACTGCCCCTGACAGTGACTCGAGCTGGGCATCGCCGCTTAGTGAAGGATTGGCTCAGGCGGCTCTCAGCTGCTCTAGTCCATCAAAGGGAACTGCGTTCCTGCTGTGAAAAAAGTGCAGGGACTCCGTTCCCACGCGTTCCCGCAGGACTTGAGCCCTGGTTCCACCAAACCCTGGTTGAGAATGGCTGGTTTAGAGGATCCTGAGGTTTTGGGGCTTCTGGGCATTTTGGAAGGGCACCTGGAGATACCTGTCAACAGATGTGTTGGCTCCATCTCCACCTCTCCTCGTCTGTTAAATGATGTGATGTTAGGGACAAGAGCAGCAGAGTGGGTGACTTCTCCAAGGAAATTAGAGATGTAAAAAAAAACAATTGGGCAAGTCAGCTTAACTGTTCAATAGAAAGTTCAGTTTCTAGTTCAGAGAACAGAGCTTTTTTTTTGGGGGGGGGGGGGGGGGAGACTAAAGTATTTTAGAACATTTCATAAAACATGAAAATGATTGATGAAGATGATATTTCACAACTGACAGAACCTCTTTAAGCCTGCCGTTTCTCATGATAAATATCTGATGGATGACGGGCAAAGCGGCGGCCACTGATGGGTCATCCATTTTTATTTTTTTTACCTAAATAAGTTATTGGCACGGTAAAGATCCCATCGCAAAGCCATTTTCAAAATCTACTACCTCGCTCTCTCGCAATTCCTGAAGTCAAATGAAAGAGGTGAAGCAAGGTAGTGCTTAATCAATTATTAATCTTCATCAGCGGAACCTGAGAACAAAAAGATTGTAAAAGACTCGGCGGCCGAGGCAAATGCTAAAACTTTAATTCCCATCTCCGCGCCTTCCCCTTATCCAGAATGAATGCTAACACACTTTATTTGTGTTCTTAATAAGTGTGAAGGCAGCTAATACCAAGGTGTCTGTAAATCATTTGACGCTGTTCCGCTTTTCACGCGCCGACTTCTTTTTCGGGGATCTGCAGACTTTTTATGATTCATTACGATTCCTTTTATTGTCCGAAGTTATAAGCTGTAATTAAATTGTAGTCATGGGAACTCGGCGGAAGAATAGGTTCTGTTGGAAGTCATATAAGGTAAGGATGCAGCTGTGGAACTGATGTGGCTTATTATTACATTGGGATTTTATGTGACGCGGATAGGGATACAAAAATGCTGCGATGAACTGATTACATCCAATGTCATCGGAGAGAGATGTGAACATAAACAGGAGCGTTATCAAAGACAAATCTCCATTGCGCCAGCTTCTGCTCGCTTTCTGCTTGTTTTATTGGATCTATCCATGGCATTAAAAACATGACTTATGCCGCGTACAGACGGTCGTTTTTTGTGATGAAATAAAACAACGTTTTATATCATGAAACAAAACAACGTTTTTCAAACTTAATTTAAAAAAACGACGCTGCCTACACACCATCGTTTTTTCAAAATGCTCTAGCAAAGCGCGGTTACGTTCAGCACGTACGACAGCACTCTGGGCCAGATTCACGTAGGTGAGCGGCGGCGTAACGTATCCTAGATACGTTACACCGCCGCAAGTTTTCATCGCAAGTGCCTGATTCACCAAGCACTTGCGATGAAAACCTAGGCCGGCGGCCTCCGGCGCAAGGCGGGCCAATTCAAATGGGCGTGTGCCGTTTAAATTAGGCGCGCTCCCGCGCCGGACCTGCCGCGCATGCTCCGTTTCCTAACTCCCGCCGTGCTTTGCCCGAAGTGATGTCATTTTTTCGAACGGCGACGCGCGTAGTGTAATTCCGTATTTCCGGACGGCTTACGCAAACGACGTTATTTTTTAAATTTCGGCGCGGGAACGACGGCCATACTTTATACAGCAATACGATTGCTGCATACAGTTAAGGCACCAAAAAAAACGACTAACTTTGCGACGGGAAACTAGACTAGCGGTGACGTAGCGAACGCGAAAAACCATCGTGGATCGCCGTAACTCCTAATTTGCATACCCGATGCTGGTTTACGACGCAAACTCCCACCAGCGGCGGCCGCGGTACTGCATCCTAAGATCCGACAGTGTAAAACAATTACACCTGTCGGATCTAAGGGCTAACTATGCGTAACTGATTCTATGAATCAGTCGCATAGATAGAACAACAGATATGACGGAGTATCAGGATATACGCCGTCGTATCTCTTTTGTGAATCTGGCCCTCTGTTCCATTAAAGCTTGTGTTATAACTTGCTTCTGAGCATGCGCGGGTTTAAAAACATTGTTTTAAACGTCGTTTTACCCACACACTATCATTTTAAATGACACAAAAAACGACGTTTTGAAAAACGACATAAAAAATGTAAGCATGTTCAGAAGACATAAAACTACGTTTTCCCCACACACGGTCATTTTAAATGACGTTTTTAAAAATGTCGTTTTTTGTGTGTACGCGGCATAAGGCTTCATTTCTATGGACGTTTTTGGACGTTTTTACAGCCACTTTTCTGAGTGTTTTTTGCAGCTTAAAAACAGCTCTCCATGTTAGTCTATGGCCTCATGCCCACCATGACGTTTTTGAACTGTAGATGGCTGAGCCGTTTTTAAGCTGCAAAAAAAAAACAGGACCAGTGCGTCCTGAAGCTCCAGTGTTAGAGCTGTAAAAACGCTAGACGTTAAAAAAACGCTCAAAAACGCTCAAAAACGTGCAAAAACGCTACCGCGATTTTACGAGCTCCAGCTTAAAAAAAATATATATATATAAAAAAAAAAAAAAAACATGGGCAGGCGTTTTTAATCTGTAAAAAAGGCTAAAAAAAGTGGCTGTAAAAACGTCCATGAAAATGAAGCCAAAAGGTTCCAACTCTTTGCTACTTTAGCCAGAATTAAAAAAAAATCGGGGGCTTTTAGGTAATTTTTGATACACCGTTCATACTTGTTCTTCCATATTTGTATTTATATAATAACCACTTCAGCCCCGGACCATTTTGCTGGTCAACGACCGGGGCACTTTTTGCGATTCGGCACTGCGTCGCTTTAACTGACAATTGCGCGGTCGTGCGACGTGGCTCCCAAACAAAATTGGTGTCATTTTTTTCCCCACAAATAGAGCTTTATTTTGGTGGTATTTGATCACCTCTGCGGTTTTTAGTTTTTGCGCTATAAACAAAAATAGAGCGACAATTTTGAAAAAAAATGAATATTTTTTGCTTTTTGCTACAATAAATATCCCCCAAAAATATATAAAAAAACGATTTTTTTCCTCAGTGTAGGCCGATACGTATTCTTCTACCTATTTTTCGTAAAAAAAAAAACGCAATAAACGTTTATTAATTGGTTTGCGCAAAAATTATAGCGTCTACAAAATAGGGGATAGTTTTATGGCATTTTTATTAATATTTTTTTTTTACTAGTAATAGCGGTGATCAGCGATTTTTATCGGTACTGCGACATTATGGCGGACACTTCGGACACTTTTGACACATTTTTGGAACCATTGGCATTTTTATAGCGATCAGTGCTATAAAAATGCATTGATTACTGTAAAAATGCCACTGGCAGGGAAGGGGTTAACACTAGGGGGTGAGGAAGGGGTTATTTATGTTCCCTGGGTGTGTTATAACTGGAGGGGGGGTGAGACTGACAAGTGGAAATGACAGATCGCTGTTCATACATTATATGAACAGACGAACGGTCATTTCTCCCCCTGACAGGACGGGGAGCTGTGTGTTTACACACACAGCTCCTGGTTCTCGGTCTGTAACAAGCGATCGCGGGTGCCCGGTGGTTATCGCGCCCGCCGGGCATGCGCGTCGGCACCAGGGGCGAGCGGGGGGCTACTTGATTTCGTGCAGCCGAGCTGACCTGCAGTTATACGGCGGCTGGTCGGCTAGTGGTTAAAGTTGGACTCCAGCGTTCCCTTTAGTCTTGCACAGTTGTACCGGCTCCTCTTCTGTACTGAAATTGCTTCCTCTGATTTGTGGATCTGCCTCATTTCCTGGTTTAACCACTAGCCTACCGTCCGCCCTCATATGACAGCGGGACGATGAGGCTCTCGTTCTGGCCAGACGTCATATGACGTCTTTGCCTTCCCGAGCCACTTGCCAGTGGCTTCCTGGTTTCTAGGCCAAAGTTATGTCATACATCCCAGGATTTTTCTGTCTCTTTCATCTGGAGGCGAGAAGGTGTGGCTTTCTCAGTTAGACACACCCGATTGCCTGCAAGCCTGAGCTAAGGGCAGATGGATTCCAGGAAGTGAGGGGGGGGGGGTTCAAAGTGATTTCTCAGCAATATAAATGGAGACATGGATGGATGGGGGAGTTTCCTTTGAATATAAAAAAATTAATAAATATCGTTTTTAGTTTGTGTGGCGCTCAGATACAATTGAGTTCTGCTTTAAGCACGACACTAGGCATTAAGGGCCAGATTCAGGTACAAGTGCGGCAGCGTAACGTATCGTAGTTACGTTACACCGCCGCAAGTTTTCATCGCAGGTGCCTGATTCACAGAGCAATTGCAATGAAAACCTACACCGGCTGCCTCCGGCGTAAGCCCGCGTAATTTAAATGGGCGTGTGCCATTTAAATTAGGCGCGCTCCCGCGCCGGACCTACCGCGCATGCTCCGTTTCCTAACTCCCGCCGTGCTTTGCGCGAAGTGACGTCATTATTTCGAACGGCGACGCGCATAGCGTAATTCCGTATTCCCGGACGGCTTACGCAAACGACGTGAATTTTTACATTTCGACGCTGGAACGACGGCCATACTGTACTTTATACAGCACATACGTGTGCTGTGTAAAGTTAAGGCACCCAAAACAACGACTAACGTTGCGACGGGAAACTAGACTAGCGGCGATGTAGCGAACGCGAAAAAACTTCGTGGATCGCCGTAACTCCTAATTTGCATACCCGACGCTGGTTTACGACGTGAACTCCCCCCAGCGGCGGCCGCGGTACTGCATCCTAAGATCCGACAGTGTAAAACAATTACACCTGTCTGATCTTCTGGCTATCTATGCGTAACTGATTCTATGAATCAGTCGCATAGATACTCTGAGGCCTCGTACACACGACAGAGATTCTCGGCAGAATTCGCCGAGAAACTCGGTCAAAACCCGGATTCTGCCGAGAATCTCTGTCGTCTGTACAGTTTTGGCTCGATGGAGCCGCCGAGGAGCTCGACGAGAAAATAGAGAACATGTTCTCTATTTTCTCGTTGGCCGCGTTGTTCTATAGGAGAAGGCGGCCCGCCGAGCTCTTCGGCGGCTTCATCCCAAAACGAGACGAGGAACTCGACGTGCCAAGCACGTCGAGTTTCTCTGTCGTGTGTACGAGGCCTGAGAGATACTCCGTCGTATCTCTTCTGTGAATCTGGCCCTAAGTAATTTAAGGGCCATTCGGAAGGAATTTGAGGAGGCTGTAAACTTGGTCACAAGTACCTAATTAATATAAATACACCCCTGATGGTACATATTTATCTTCAATCCCTAGTGGCTCCTCGGTCTGACAAAGTTCAAAACCCTTCAATGTATTACTTGAGAAGTGTTTATCTTATAATATTTCTCTGTGGATTCAGACAGACAGCATGAGTGGTCTCTAGATGCATCTGGCGGATATTTACCATGCTGTATGTAATTTACTTATTCATTTCATTTTAATCATTTATAGAGATGAGAACATTTTCAAAACCCTCTCCACTGACAATTCACTCCTGCAGTCTTAATCCTACTAAGGATTTGTTTAACCGCTTCAGCCCCAGAGGATTTGGCTGCCAAATGACCGGGACACTTTTTGCGATTCGGCACTGCGTCGCTTTAACTGACAATTGCGCGGTCGTGCAACGTGGCTACCAAACAAAAATTAGGTCCTTTTTTCCCACAAATAGAGCTTTATTTTGGTGGTACTTGATCACCTCTGCGGTTTTTATTTTTTACGCTATAAACAAAAAAAGAGCGTCAATTTTGAAAAAAGCTAAATTTTTTACTTTTTGCTATAATTATCCGCCTGGAGTGGTAAACCAGAAGTTGTCATTGGAAGCAGGACTGTTTCCCTATTACATACACCTGAATCTGCCATTTCCATTTCTACTATTTCTCTACTCTTCATAAAGTTCTACTGTTTTTACCCGGCTGGGTAATAAAAAGCACAGAAAAAACATTTACTGCAACTCTCATCAAGTACCCTAGACGGCGGAGATACATGAGGTAACATGCCACCCAAAACAAACCAGCAGCCCTTTCGGGGGTAAGTGCTACATCTAAATGGATGCATTTATAAATTCTAAAAACGAATATAAAGGAATAGTAGTGGTAAAAACAGTACTTGTGGGTTTAACCAATCTTGTTTTTTGTACAATTCTCCTTTAAAGGGCGTGGCAAGGGGTGTGTCCTATGCCTGCATACTTTTGCTGATAGGTGTCCCTCAATCCCATCTCAAAAAGTTGGGAGTTCTGGTCCCACCGGCATAAGGACCACACTGTCTGGCTCCTCACACTAGACTGCCCTGATCTGTAGCTTAAAGGAGATCTGATGTTGCCGCCCCCCCCCCCGAGCCCCTGTTTTAATTACCTGTCCCGTCGAAAGTCCCGCGCGGTCCAGAGATCCTCTTCAACGCTCAGCCTGGCCGCTGATTGGCTAGAGCGGATAGATTGAGAGCAGCGCAGCCATTGGCTGGCGCTGCTGTCAATCACATCCAGTGACGCGGCGCGCCGAGGGGCAGGCCGAGTGATACAGTGAGTGGCTATGGTCGCTCACTGTATCACGGGAGCGCGCCCGTAATTACTCAGCACCATGCAAGCTCTCGCATGACTGTGGTCAGTACTTGCGGGGAGGACAGAGACAGCCGCCGAGGGACCCCAGAAGACATGGATCGGGGCCACTCTGTGCAAAATGAACTGCACAGTGGAGGTAAGTATAACATGTTTGTTATTTTAAAGGAATTTTTTTTCCCTTTACAACCGCTTTAAAGTCTTGGAAAACTCTATTCCTCTCCTCCCCTGTATGCAGGGAATATTGGCCCTTGTAATTTGCCGCCCCATGAAGGAATTCGCTTTGCTTACACTGAATCTGCCTCTCAGCCAATCAGGTTGCTGGGTCTGTTACCGGTCACCTGATTGGCTGAAATGTCAGGCACTGTGATTGGACGCTTGAGAGAGGACGAAAGAAGACACAGAGGACTTGCAGGACACCATCGCTGACCCGCTCCGAGACAGGCACGGTAGTGGCAATTGATGGGCACACTGGCAGCATCTGATGGGGCACAGTAGCGGCAATTGATGGGCGCACTGGCAGCATCTGATGGGGCACAGTAGTGCCAATTGATGGGCACACTGGCAGCAATTGATGGGCACAGTGTCAGCAATTGATGGATACAGTGGCTGCATTTGATGGCACAGTGGCAGCAATTTATGGACACAGTGGCTGCGTTTGATGGCACAGTAGCTGCGTTTGGCACAGTAGCTGCGTTGATGGCACAGTAGCTGCGTTTGATGGCACAGTAGCTGCGTTTGGCACAGTAGCTGCGTTTGATGGCACAGTAGCTGCATTTGGCACAGTAGCTGCGTTTGGCACATTAGCTGCGTTTGATGGCCACAGTGGCTGCGTTTGGCACAGTAGCTGTGTTTGATGGCACAGTAGCTGTGTTTGATGGCACAGTAGCTGCGTTTGATGGCACAGTAGCTGCATTTGATGGCCACATTGGCTGTGTTTGATGGCCACAGTGGCTGTGTTTGGCACAGTAGCTGCGTTTGATGGCAAAGTAGCTGCGTTTGATGGCACAGTAGTTGCGTTTGGCACAGTAGCTCCGTTTGATGGCACAGTAGCTGCATTTGATGGCACAGTAGCTGCGTTTGGCACAGTAGCTGCGTTTGATGGCACAGTAGCTGCGTTTGATGGCACAGTAGCTGCGTTTGATGGCCACAGTGGCTGTGTTTGGCACAGTAGCTGCGTTTCATGGCAACAGTGGCTGCGTTTGATGGCACAGTAGCTGCGTTTGATGGCACAGTAGCTGCGTTTGGCACAGTAGCTGCGTTTGATGGCACAGTAGCTGCGTTTGGCACAGTAGCTGTGTTTGATGGCACAGTGGCTGCGTTTGATGGCACAGTAGCTGCGTTTTATGGCACAGTAGCTGCGTTTGATGGCACAGTAGCTGCGTTTGATGGCACAGTAGCTGCGTTTGATGGCACAGTAGCTGCGTTTGGCACAGTAGCTGCGTTTGATGGCCACAGTGGCTGCCATTGATGTTTTTTTTTTTTTTTTGAGCACCAGCCGCCACTGGTCAGAGACCTATCTGTACTATCAGGGAAGACATCCACTGGTCATGTATGACCGCTGATCAATGGCAGCATGATCTTATGAAGTGAAATCCCATTTTCAGCTCTACAATACTGCAGTGTTGCTTTATGGGTAACAGATTTGCTTTAAACATTGCTGTAGTTGCAAAGGGTAGGGGGTGAGCGTGAAATAAAAACATCTCTTCTAGATTATTGGTTACCCATTCACCCTGGAGAAATGTATTAGCACTTATGTTGTAAGCTGTGCAGATGGTATTTTCTATGTGTATTTTACTCTTCGGGTTGCGGTATAATAAGCTCGGCTAACTGAATGCTTCATTTCATTTTTTAACAAGCATCCCGCATCAAAGGGAAAAAAATAAGCAATAGTCTTTAAAGCTTTTGAGATTCAAATGCACTTATTGCTGTCAGCATTCAGCTCCTAAATGACACTTTATGAGAGTTAAATGCAGAATGCCGTAGATTTGCATTAAGAGAAGTAAGATCTCTCGAACGCTCATTTGCAAAATTGATATACGTTGAATTATCAGCGTTCAGCTTTTCACATTAAATTGTGCTGGCTGCAAAATGTTCCCGGCTTTCACAATAAACAAAAGTAAAGTTCTAACAAGATGTATTTCATTTCTGGAAGAAGAAAAAAGTTTTCGCAACTTTTTGACCTCGTGCACCCTGAGCATCAAAAATGGCACTTTAACCACTTCACCCCCGGAAGAATTTACCCCCTTCCTGACCAGAGCACTTTTTGCCATTCGGCACTGCGTCGCTTTAACTGACAATTGCACTCAAACAAAATTGACGTCCTTTTTTTCCCGCAAATAGAGAGATTTATTTCGGTGATATTTGATCACCTCTGCGGTTTTTATTTTTTGCGCTGTAAACAAAAAAAGAGCGACAGTTTAAAAAAAAAAAAAATAAACAATATTTTTTACTTTTTGCTATAATAAATATCCCTCAAAAATATATAAAAAAAAAATGTTTGTAGGTGTGTATTCTTCTACATATTTTTAGTAAAAAAAAAATCGCAATAAGCGTATATATTGCTTGGTTTGCGCAAAAGTTATAGCATCTACAAAATAGGGAATAGGTTATAGAATTTTTATTAATATTTTTTTTTTTTACTAGTTATGTCGGCGAGCTGCAATTTTTATTGTGACTTTGACATTGCGGGGGACACATCAGACACTTTTGATGCTATTTTGGGACCATTGTCATTTATACAGCGTTCAGTGCTATAAAAATGCACTGATTACTGTGTAAATGACACTGGCAGTGAAGGGATTAACCACTAGGGGGTGATGAAGGGGTTAAGTGTATCCTAGGGAGAATTTTGATTGATCAAAAAAAATTAAAGATTAATCGAGGAATTAATCTTTAATCTCCCCAGCCCTAATATATATATACAGTTGTGCTCATAAGTTTACATACCCTGGCAGAATTTATGATTTCTTGAGAATTTTTCTGAGAATATGAATGGTAAGAAAAAAACATTTCTTTCACTCATGGTAAGTGTTTGGCTGAAGCCATGTATTATCAATCAACTGTGTTTACTCTTTTTAAATCATAATGGCAACAGAAACTACCCAAATGACCCTGATCAAAAGTTTACAAACTTCAGTTCTTAATACTGTGTATTGCCCCCTTTAACATCAATGACAGCTTGAAGTCGTTTTTGGTATTTATAGATGAGGCTCTTTATCTTTTCAGATGGTAAAGCTGCCCATTCCTCTTGGCAAAATAGGTAAAGCTTAATGGCTCCAAAACTGAAACTATGATCTTCGGTAACCATGATTGCCCTAGTAAGATGCCCGACTGGCCAGACTCCTTTAAACCGAGTCCGGCACCAGTCTCTAAGGTCAGGGACCTGGGGGTTATCCTTGGTTCTAAGTTGGCATTGCGTAGCCAGGTGAATCAAGTGGTAAGTGTATGCCACTTCCACTTGAGACTCCTGAGATCTACATTTCGCTTTATCGAGGACTCTGACCAAATCTCTATGGTCAATGCAATGGTTGGTAGTCGACTTGATTACTGCAATGCCCTGTATATGGGTGTGTCTAAGAACATCTTGCACAAGCTTCAGCTTGTGCAGAATGCCGCTGCCAGGCTACTCACGGGCGTGGGCCGGTACGACCATATCACTCTATCCCTACAGGCCTTGCACTGGCTGCCCGTGGCACAACGGGCTCAGTTCAAGACGGGGTGTCTTGTGCACAAGGCCATCCATGGTTTTGGACCGGGCTATCTCAGAGAAAAATTCATCAGACATGTGCCTACCAGATCGCTGCGGTCTGAGAATTTGGCTTTGTTGAACATCCCCAAATTTGCCAAAAACAAATGCGGTGGGAGGACCCTGGAAGTTCAAGGAGCTCAGTTCTGGAACTCCTTGCCCTTTCACATAAGACTTGAGAATGATCTCCTAAAGTTTAGGAAATTGTTAAAAACATGGCTATATATCCAGGCTTTCGGGGTGACTTAAATATTAAACATTCTAATAGCTCAAAAATTTTTATATTTTTAACTTTGTATGTTTTATATTTTCTTGTTCGCTGATTGTTATTGTTTTATTGTTACTTGTTTGGTCAATGTAGTTTTTGCCCCTTTTCTGTTCTGTTTTTATCCCGCCAGCGCATCGAGGCACGTGTGTAAGACTGCGCTGTTGTTTTATAAGCATTTTAATGAATAAATAAATAAATAAAAAGCCTCCAGTTGCTGTAAATTCTTGGGCTGTCTTGCATGAACGGCCCGTTTGAGATCTCCCCAGGTGGCTCAGTGATATTGAAGTCAGGAGACTGAGATGGCCCTTTATTCTGCTGTAGCCAATGACAGGTGGACTTGGCCTTGTGTTTTGGATTATTGTCATGTTGGAATGTCCAAGTACGTCCCATGCGCAGCTTCCTGACTGATGGATGCAAATGTTCCTCCAGTATTTTTTGATAACATACTGCATTTATCTTGCCATCAATTTTGACCAAATTTCCTGTGCCTTTGTAGTTTACACATCCTCCAAAACATCAGCGATCCACCTCCATGTTTCACAGTAGGAATGGTGCACCTTTCATCATAGGCCTTGTTGACTCCTCTCCAAATGTAGCGTTTATGTTTGTGGCCAAAAAGCGAAATTTTGGTCTCATCACTCCAAATGACTTTGTGCCAGAAGGTTTGAGGCGTGTCTCTGTGCTGTTTGGCATATTGTGAGCGGGATACTTTGTGGCATTTGCATGGTAATGGCTTTTTTTCTGGCGACTCGACCATGCAGCCCATCTTTCTTCAAGTGCCTCCTTATTGTGCATCTTGAAACAGCCACACCACATGTTTCAGAGAGTCCTCTATTTCACCTGAAGTTATTTGTGGGTTTTTCTTTCCATCCCAAACTATTTTCCTATCAGTTGTGGCTGAAATCATAGTTGGTCTACCTGACCGAGGTTTGGTTTCAACAGAACCCCTCATTTTCCTCTTCTTGATTAGAGTTTAAACATTGCTGATTGGCATTCTCAATTCCTTGGATATCTTTTTATATCCCTTTCCTGTTTTATACAGTTCAACTACCTTTTCCCGCAGATCCTTTGACAATTCTTTTGCTTTCTCCATGACTCAGAATCCAGAAACGTCAGCGCAGCACTGGATGAAAGATGCAAGGGTCTGTCAGGAGTCCAGAAACTCATTGACCTTTTATATACACACACACTAATTACAAGCAAACAGATCACAGGTGAGGATGGTTACCTTTAACCACTTGTCCACGGGAGGACGTCATATGACGTCCTCAACTTTGTGCGTGATATCTGAATGATGGGTGCAGCTACAGGCATCATTCAGATATCGCCGTCTTCAGCCGCCGAATCTGTGCACGATAAGAACAATCAAAGCCGCTTGATCGTTCTTATAGGCAGCGGGAGGGAACGTTCCCCCTCTTTCCGCCACCATCCGGTGCTCTCCGTGCCATCGGGAGCCCGGAGAGTGAATCGGTCAGCGCTGCCTGGAAAGCATAGAGATGGCTGGTGACCAGATGGTCAACAGTCATCTCTATGACCGTCGGAGGTCGGGGCGCAACGTTATGACGTCACGCCCGGTACCCGGAAGTAAACAAAGCCGCAATCTTATTGACCCCACATCTCTCCATAAAGAGGACCTGTCACACTGATTCCTATTACAAGGGATGTTTACATTCCTCGTAATAGCAATAAAAGTGATCAAAAAATTCTTTTTTTTTTAAAGTGTAAAAATAAAAAAAATTAAGTAAGATAAAAATAGAATCCATTTTTTTTTTTAAATGCCCCTGTCCCCGTTATCTCGCGCGGAGAAGCGAACACGCATGCAAGTCCCGCCCACATATGTAAACGCCATTCAAACCCCACATGTGAGGTATGGTCGCGTGCGATAGAGCATGTGCAACAATTCTAGCACTAGACCTCCTATCTAACTCGAAAATAGTAACCTGTAAAATTTTTTAAAGCGTCACCTATGGAGATTTTTAAATACCGAAGTTTGGCGCCATTCCATGAGTGTGTGCAATTTTAAAGCGTGACATGTTAGGTATCTATTTACTCTGCGTAACATCGTCTTTCACATTATACAAAAAAATTGGGCTAACTTTACTGTTCTGTTATTTTTTAATTCATGAAACCGTTTTTTTTTTCCCAAAAAAAGGCGTTTGAAAAATTATTGCGCAAATACTGTGCAAGAAAAAAAGTTGCAATGACCGCCATTTTATTCCCTAGCTTGTCTGCTAAAAAAAATATATATAATGTTTGTGGGTTCTGATTAATTTTCTAGCAAAAAAATTGTGATTTTTACATGAAGGAGAGAAGTGCCAAAATAGGCCCGGTGGGCAAGTGGTTAATAGCCATTCAAACCCCTTTGTGTTAACTTGTGTGCATGTTATCAGGCCAAAATCACCAGGGTATGTAAACTTTTGATCAGGGTCATTTGGCTAGTTTCTGTTGTTATTATGATTTAAGAATAGTTGATTGTTAAAGCGGAGTTCCGGCCACAATTTCACTTTTTAAATATAAATACCCCTGTAATACACAAGCTTAATGTATTCTAGTAAAGTTAGTCTGTAAACTAAGGTCCGTTTTGTTAGGTTGTTACAGCATTTAGACACTTTATAAAATAGAAATTGACTGGGGCCATCTTAAGTGTGGGCATCATGAAGCCAGACTGTATGACTTCCTGGATTTCAGCCTTGCAGATCTCGCACATGCTCAGTGCTGCACAAGCAGTGTCAGATCAGGTCAGGTTTCAGCACCTGTGCTGTCCAAGTCACATGATTCTTTGTGACTGGGGAGTGCACAGACTCCTGGAAAGTTACACCCACTACATTCCCAGGAGTCTGTGCGGTGTAGGTTAGGAAGCATTAAGCACCTAGGTGCAGGATGTGGGAAGATTAACTATTCTGCCTAGCAACAACACTTTGAAGGCATCTAAAAAAAAAGAAAAAATTTCGTAAAGGACTAATGACATTTTTTTATAACTACTGATGTAATGTTATATTTATAGGTGGAACTCCGCTTTAGCCAAACATTAACCATGAGTGAAAGAAAAGTTTTTATGTTATCGTTCATATTCTCTGAAAAATGGCCAAAAAATCTTAAATTCTGCCAGGGTATGTAAACCTATGAGCACAACTGTATCTACATAATAAATACGTTATCACTATAAATAAATTATACTTTTGCTTTACCATAAAATAATATTTCTGATGCTATGTCCTCTTTACTTTAGATGTAGTTTATTTTCCTCAAATTCCTCCAGTTCCTCAAACCTGTCTAAAATAAGTCTAAACCTTTGTATAACCTTGAGGGAGTAATATCCAGCCTGGTGAGATGATAGCAATTACATGCACAGCCCCTCTGATAAAATCTCCATCTGCTAAAAGCTGCTTTGACCCGAATATAAGGAGAGAAGGTGATTGAACTTTCCAGGGGTTTTGGAATGAAAAGCTTTCTAAACTAACCCAATAATCGAGTTCAGACTACATAACACAACACATACTGTATTATAAGGGGTATATTAATAAAGCATTGATTGATTTGCCAGTTTCCATCTTCAAAGAATTTCCAATGTTTATAAAGCCCATAAGCTGTCTGTATTCCCATGACAATGTCGTAGTCGGTTACCCAGCATACAAATTTCCAGTGCTTTAATGAGAAAGCCAGTGTAGCTACCTGTTTTAAACAGGGGCTATTGCCTATATTTAGTTTTTTGGCTGAGAGGTAGATAGCCCAGACTGATTGTATAGTTTTTCACTTGGGCATTCCCTAAGCTCAGTTGGGTTGTGATTTCTCACTGCTGCCAGTAGGTGACACTGGCACCACTGGCCATAGTATGAGATCTGTAACAACACTGATTTATAAATAATATATGAAAACAAAGTTTGTGGGACTTTTAACCACTTCAGCCCCGGACCATTTTCTGGTCAATGACTGGGCCACTTTTTGCGATTCGGCACTGCGTCGCTTTAACTGACAATTGCGCGGTCGTACGACGTGGCTGCCAAACAAAATTGGCGTCTTTTTTTCCCCAAAAATAGAGCTTTCTTTTGGTGGTATGTGATCACCTCTTTTTATTTTTTATTTTTTGCGCTATAAACAAAAATAGAGCGACAATTTTGAAAAAAATATTATATTTTTTATCTTTTGCTGTAATAAATATCCCCCAAAAATATCGAAAACAATTTATTTTCCCTCAGTTTAGGCCGATACGTATTCTTCTACATATTTTTCGTTAAAAAAATCGCAATAAGCGTTTATTGATTGGTTTGCGCAAAAGTTATAGCGTCTACAAAATAGGGGGTAGTTTTATGGCATTTTTATTAATAGTTTTTTTTTTTACTAGTAATTTCGGCGATCAGCGATTTTTATCGGTACTGCGACATTATGGCTGACACTTCGGACACTTTTGACACATTTTTGGGACAGTTGGCATTTTTATAGCGATCAGTGCTATAAAAATGCATTGATTACTGTAAAAATGCCACTGGCAGGGAAGGGGTTAACACTAGGGGGCAAGGAAGGGGTTAATTATGTTCCCTAGGTGTGTTCTAACTGGAGGGGGGTGGGACTGACTAGGGGAAATGACTGATCGCTGTTCATACCTTGTATGAACAGACGAACAGTCATTTCTCCCCCTGACAGGACCGGGAGCTGTGTGTTTACACACACAGCTCCCGGTTCTCGCTCTGTAACGAGCGATCGCGGGTGCCCGGCGGTGATCGTGCCAGCGGGGCACGCGCGTCGGCACCAGGGGCGAGCAGGGGGCACGTGCCTGGAATGCGAAATGATGTATACCGACGTGATTTCGCACGGCTAGTGGTTAAGGTGCAAGAAAAACAAAAATATCGAAAAATATTATTTTTTTTTATTTTTTTTTCACGTCAGACTCTGCTCACATTTAGCAGCGAGACTAGCTCACGGTTCGACCGCCCATAACATCTCTCTTGTGGCTTCGCATCATTCGTGAGATTTATTTATTTGTTTGAGTTCCTTTTCTTCTGTATAATTTTAAACTTGGCAAAATCCATTAATTTTCCTTTTACTAATTAACCAGTCTGGCTGCGTTGCTTACTGTTGTAACATGACTAGCCCTTTTTTTTTTTTTTTTTCCTTTCTTTTTTCTCCCTTCCCTTCCCCTTCCCGCCCCCCCCCCCTTATCCTCCCCCCTTTCCCCCCTCTCCCTAGATCTGTGTGCCACGCTGTCTTCTCTTAGGTTTCTCATCTATCTGCTTCTGTCATTCCCTGGGCAAACTTTTCTGTAGATTTAAACACTTTCCATTTTTCCCAGACCACCCTGTATTTGTCTTCGCCGCCTGTCTCTCTACAGGCAAGATACTCCATCTCTTCTATATATTCCACCCTTTCTATCCACTCTTTAATTGATGGCCTCTTTGGGTGTAGCCAGTTCTTTGGGATCAGAGCCTTTGCTGCATTTAGGAGCACTGGGACCAACGTTGTTCCGTATTGTTTTTTTGTTTTTTCAGTTCCGTGAAACATACAGGTCAGCGGGCTGCAAGGAATCCTCGCCCCCGTTATTTCTACGATATATTCCAAAATTTCTTTCCAGTATTCCTGGACTCTCGGGCAGTCCCACCATATATGCATAGTTGTTCCTTTTTGCTTACAATTTCTCCAACATAGCTCTGAGTTAGAAAAATATTAATTTAATGAGTTAAAATTGATATGAATAAATACATAAGTTGACATTCAAAAATTAGATCATTGTTATACAAACAAAGGTGCAAAGCTGATTAGTCTTTACATGTTTCACCATTTAGATGGCTTCTTCAGGAGAACTTTGATATCAGGCACAATGTATATGATCACTACAATGAAAAAGTACATATTTAGAAACAAAAAACAAGAAAGAACACATATATGAAAAAACTAAATAATTCATTATAATCTTACAGATTAGGCACAAGACACAAAGAAAATGCATTGGTTCAAACTCTGATCTGTGTATTCAGTAGATAGGCGAACACCAAGATAAGGATGGATAAAATTGGATCAACTGGTAGTACCATAGAGAGGCATAATGCAAAATATGAGGGTGCACCATAGGTCCATCTTGTAAAAATAAATATATATATATATATGAAGATGATATCTCCAAATTAAAGTATGAGAGAGGAAAATAGGGCTCGGATAGAACTGCCTACCTTGCTCCCAATGGAACCCCAAATTTATATATTTCCCGGGTTTTCCCTTAAAGCGGAGCTCCACCCTAAAGTGGAACTCACGCTGATCGGAACCCTCCCCCCCTCCGGTGTCACATTTGACACCTTTCAGGGGGGAGGGGGGGTGCAGATACCTGTCTAAAGACAGGTATTTGCACCCACTTCCGGCCACACAGTTTCGGGTAAACTGCGGGAAGAACGTCACCTCCCGTCCTCCCCCCCCCGTTGTGCTCTGGGAACACTGGTCTCCCAGAGCACAGCGGGAGCCAATCAGCGGCGCAGCGCAACTCGCGCATGCGCCGTAGGGAACCAGGTAGTGAAGCCGGAGCGCTTCACTTCCTGGTTCCCTCACTGAGGATGGTGGGGGGAGCAGCAAAGTGACGAGCGATCGCTCATCCTCTGCTGCGGACGGCGCTGGACTCCAGGACAGGTAAGTGTCCTAATATTAAAAGTCAGCAGCTGCAGTATTTGTAGCTGCTGGCTTTTAATATATTTTTTTCGTGGCACATCCGCTTTAAATTAAACACATATTTAAAGTTAGGCCCATAAGTCTGTTAAGACTAAGGTACAACAAGGGCATAGTAATCCAGAGTTGAATAATCCCTTTACCTGTTACAAAGAACTACGTCTGATTTATAAATATTTATATTTCCCCTCAGCCAGCCCAGAAGGAGCTTTAGGCCACTGGTGCATGCTGGAGAAGATATAACGATTTGGGACAGAACTTGTGATTGCTTTCTTCCCCCCTGGCTGTGGCTTGGGGAGGTGCTGCTGGATTGAGCTATGCTATTAGGCCCTATAGTCTGTGTGAGGCTTGACATGTGCTGAATTTGGAAATAGGCCTGATGTGGTTCTGAATGCTGTTCTGCCTGTCTATGGGGAAAGCTTTGCCAAAGTTGAGAGCCAGGATGTGACCATGCTGGAAGAAGCCAGGAAGGAGGCAGGTTTCTTAGCAAGAGACTGGTACACTCTCTTGGGGAGGATGCACAGAGCCTAGGGAATAGAGAGACAACTCTGTGAATCAGCTTCCATGCTACTTTCAGTGTTGCCAGATTGGCTTAAAGTTTCTGACACTGTAAAGCTGGACATGGAAGAAGTCTGTACGTTTTCTGCTAGGGTATTTGGGACCCCAACCCTCACTTATTTATGTGTTGTTCAATAAATCATCAAAAGTGAATGTTCTTTCTCAGACCCTCACTTTAGCCATTCACTCAATGTTGCCCTTCCCCTGCCTCCGGAGGTGCCACTATGCCTGCGGACATCAGGAGGGTACTACACCAACTCTTAAGTCGTGTACACACGATCGGTTTGTCCGATGAAAACAGACTGTTTTCATCGGACAAACCAATCGTGTGTGGGCCCCATCTGTTTTTTTTCCATTGGTGAAAAGAAATAGAACATGTTTTAAATTTTTCCTATGGATAAAAAACCGATAGAAAAATCAGTGTGGAAGTCCATCGGTCAAAAATCGACGCATGCTCAGAATCAAGTCGACTCATGCTCGGAAGCATTGAACTTCATTTTTTTCGGCTAGTCGTACTGTTGTACGTCACCGCGTTTTGGCACGGTCGGATTTTTGACTGATGGTGTGTTGGCAAGACTGATGAAAGTCAGCTTCATTGGATATCCGACGAAAAAATCCATCGGATTAGATTCCATCAGATATCCGATCGTGTGTACAGGGCTTTACTGTATTTGTCATATGTTCTGTGCTACATTTATAGGCACTAATGGGGGATTGCTTTTCACCTTGCTTATTTTATTTTATATGCCTACTTTTTTCTATGTCTTCTGGCCAGTCACTTGTTGTGCAGGTGAAGTAAAGATGCAATAATATACAATCTAATATAAACTATATAACTATTGCATATATGTATTAACTTGTCTAAGCCTATAATTAGCTAGACTATTAAGACTCTGCTAGGCACAATGATGTAAAGTTATGAAAACACACACACTGCTGCTAGTAAAACAATATCTTATTTATTTCCCAAGAAAATATGAATATTCTAAAATCACACACTAAACAGCAGAATATACAGAGCATATAACAATAACAAATCATCAAAGATACTTATCACATCCTTTATAATGACTCGTTGGCTGGGCTCAAGATGGCAAAAGAGAGCCTGAGGGCTTAGGCCTAAGCCAGCTTCCAGAGAAAGGGAAAAAGGGACAAGGGACTGTTTCTCTTTTTGTGAGCCCTTTTTACTCAAACATTCACACCCACTCGTAACCACCCCCACTTGCATCTCCAATGAGATATTGCCAAGTGGTAGTCCTTCTCAATAGATTATATTACTAACCGTCTTGCTGTGTTGGCCTCTAAGGGCAGTATTGCCAATATCATCTCCAGGAGCTTGATATTTGTCATCAATCATCCTGGCAGCTTGCTTGCAGTGTATTGTCAGCAACAGACATTCCAGAGCCAGGCGTTCAGATGCAGATTCTGCTTGGGGTCATCTTTGGGAATAGGAAACAGATATGTAGAAACTCCAGAAATCTTCCTCTTTGCTTTTGCTACCAGTGCTGGATGGACCTAAAGCTGAAGTTTAGATATGGCAGTGTTTTTTCATAGTTACATTGGTCTAGCTAGGACCAATGTAAGTAGGTATGTGCCACATCTGTGGCATCCCTATGGAAGCTGGAAATCACTGTAGTAGGCTCCACTCCAGTGATCGTCACTATCTTCCAGGTCTTGTGCGGAGCAGCTGCCCTTCTGCCTTGTAAACACAGGCATACTGTTCAGGAAACACTTTGCATTTTCTCAATGAATGCAAAGCATTCTATGATTGGATACAGTACTTAGAACTCAGTGTGACTGGTTAGATGTTGAATTTTGAAAGCAGCGAACTTCTGACAGATTAGCAAACCTGTGAGATGAGCAGGCTTGCCGCTGCTTTTAAAATTCAAAATCATAACAGTCAGATAGAGTTCTAAGTACTGGATTTCAGTATATAAACTCACTTCACTGTTAAAGAGGAGTTCCACCCAAATTTGGAACTTCCTCTTATCCCACTCCTCTCCCCCTTACATGCCACATTTGGCATGTCATTTTTTGGGGGGGGAGTGGGGGCTTCAGCACGAGTTGGACTTCCTGTCCCACTTCCTCCTTCCTGTAGGCGACTAAGCTTAATCGCCTACAGGAAGGGGCTGCTGTAGGCGATCGCCTAGGACACGTCACAGGTCCTAGGCGATCTCCTGGCCAATTACACGGCGCAGCGCCGGGCCGCGCCGCTCGCGCATGTGCAGTGCCGCTCGCGCATGCGCAGTGGGTGCCCGGCCGTGAAGCCGAAAGCTGTCACGGCCGGGTGCCCACACTGAGAATGAAGACGCCGGCCGGGGAGGGGGGGAGAGGAGCAGAGCCCCGGGCCGGCGCGTCGCTGGAGCGCTGGAGCAGGTAAGTGTCTGTTTATTAAAAGCCAGCAGCTACACTTTTTGTTGCTGCTGACTTTTAATAAACATACAAATGGCTGGAACTCCCCTTTAAATATAAGTATCAAATGCAAAAGTCGGGTGGGTGTAACAACATGTCCGCTTTCCCCCTTCTGTGTGTATCCTTACTATGGAGGAGTGGGGGGTATAGCAAGATAGTGGCGATGAAAGGTCACTTCCGTTACCAATTCTGACGGGTTGCCATATCTTACGAAACACCAGACTCTGGTGGGTGTAACAAGATGTCCGCTTGCCACCTTCTCACTGTGGGCCGGATTCAGATACCTGAGCGTATCTGTCCGGCCGGCGTAATGCATCTCCGATACGTTACGCCGCTCTAACTTTGGGCGCAGGTTCTTTATTCAGAAAGAACTTGCACCCTTAGTTACGGCGGCGTAACGTATGTGTTGCGGCGTAAGGCCGCGTAATTCAAATGGGGATGCAGGGGGCGTGTTTTACTTAAATTTGGCTTGACCCCGCGTATTTGACTTTTTTTTTGAACGGCGCATGAGCCGTTCGTGAAAACATCCCAGTGCGCATGCTCGAAAATCCGCCGCAAAACGTCATTGCTTTCGACGTGAACGTAAATTACGTCCAGCCGTTTTTCGCGAACGACTTACGCAAACGACGTAAAAATTTCAAAACTCGGCGCGGGAACGACGGCCATACTTAACATAGGATACGCCGCACATACCCCTCATATAGCAGGGCGGTCGTTCGTTTCTGAATCGACGTAAATAGTAATTTGCATATTCCTCGCATAAACAAACGGAAGCGCCACCTAGCGGCCAGCGTGAAATTGCAGCCTAAGATACGACGGTGTAAGACACTTACACCTGTCGGATCTTAGGGATATCTATACGTAACTGATTTTATGAATCAGGCGCATAGATACGACCGAGCGCACTCAGAGATTCGATGGCGTATCAGGAGATACGCCGTCGTATCTCTTTCTGAATCTGGCCCTGTGTCCTTACTGTGGACGAGTGCAGGGTGTAGCAAGGTGGTGGAGACAAAGCGTCACTTCCGTTACAAATTCCGACAGGTCGCCAAATCTGACGGAACACAGGGTGTGTGCTAATGAGGTCGGCTGGTCATCTCCTTCCTGTGTCATGACCTAAAGTCTCCCCATTCTGATGCTCTTCACAGTTCACCACCTCTAGATGCCTAGGTGAATTGAGTTGCTACCATGGGATTGGCTGATTAGCAATTTGTGTTACCAAGCAATTGAACAGGTGTATCTAATATAGTAAAAAAAAAGTGTCCGGTGAGTGTAATGCATCTTTGTTGCTCTGGCTCAGTCAAATGAGGATGGCCCTAAACGTTGCTGTCTGAGTTCAGGTTGTGGGGCTGCCTGGGGCAGTACAATTAACCACTTGAGACCCGCGCTATTGACAAAAGACGTCAACAGCACGGCTCTCAGGTGCCAACTGGACGTCTTTGGATGTCATTTCAAGTGCAGTACCCGCGTGCGCCCCTGAGGGGCGTGCAGCGGGTAAACACTGTTCCAGTGCATCGCTGGGAAGCCGATGCGTGTATCTGGCGGCTGCGATGTCCGCCGGGTACACGCGATCGTCGGTAAGACAGCGGGGACGTGGAGCTCTGTGTGTAAACACAGAGCTCCACGTGCTGTCAGAGGAGAGGAGACCGATCTGTGTCTCTTGTACATAGGGACACAGCATCGGTCACCTCCCCCAGTCACCCCCCTCCCCCCACACAGTTAGAACACACTCAGGTTACATATTTAACCCCTTCCTCACCCCCTAGTGTTAACCCCTTCCCTGCCAGTCACATTTATACAGTAATTAGTGCATTTTTATAGCACTGATCGCTGTATAAATGGGAATGGTCCCAAATTTGTGTCAAAAGTGTCCGATACGTCCGCTGCAATATCGCAGTCCCACTAAAAAATCGCAGATCGCTGCCATTACTAGTAAAAAAAAAATTATAAAAAAAAATCATAATTCTGTTCCCCATTTTGTAGGCGCTATAACTTTTGCGCAAACCAGTCGCTTATTGCGATTTTTTTTTTTACAAAAATAAGTCGAAAAATACGTATCGGCTTTAACTGAGAAAAAAAATTGTTATTAAAAAAAAAAAATTGGATATTTATTATAGCAACAAGTAAAACATATATATATATTTTTAAAATTGTCGCTCTTTTTTTGTTTATAGCGCAAACAATAAAAAACGCAGAGGTGATCAAATACCACCAAAAGAAAGCTCTATTTGTGGGGAAAAAAGGACGCCAATTTTGTTTGGGAGCCACGTTGCACGACCGCGCAAATGTCAGTTAAAGCGACGCAGTGCCGGAAGCTGAAATTTCGCCTGGGCACGAAGGGGGTTTATATGCCCAGTAAGCAAGTGGTTAAAAACAAAACCTGACAGAGCACATGGGCCTGGGAGTACAGAGCGCAGGCACTAAGAACGGAAAATAGAATCTGTGTATGGATAGCACTAGGGCTGTGCCAGAGGCCCTGTCCATGGTGCTGCTGTGAAGGCTGTGCTTGCCTCCACCAGACAAGTTCAGAGAACTAATGAAAGAGAAGCTCTACATGAAACTAAATGGCTGTGTGAGCCAGAGAGGGTTTAGGACTACCAGCTTGAAGATTATTTGTAAAGGGGCTAAAGGAGTCCCTGTTGAAATACAATTTAGGTTTAATGTTAATATGCAGGAATCATAAAAACCAAAATGAAATTCTTTTTTTTCTGCGCACAGCATTGATAAAAGTTCACAGATGATGTCTCGGTACACAAAACATTGGGACGTACCGCGCTGGCGCGTTCTTCTTCTTGTGATCACATTATACAAAGGCTTTTTTTTATCTACATTGATGTAAGTGCAATACTTTATTTAACCACTTCAGCCCCGGAAGAATTTACTCCCTTCCTGACCGGAGTACTTTTTGTGATTCGGCACTGCGTCGCATTAACTGACAATTGAGCGGTCGTGCGACGTGGCATCAAAACAAAATTGACGTCCTTTTTTTCCCCACAAATAGAGCTTTCTTTTGGTGGTATTTGATCACCTCTGCGTTTTTTATTCTTTGCACTATAAACTAAAAGAAGAGCGACAATTTTGAAATAATAAAACAATATTTTTAACTTTTTGCTATAATAAATATCCCCCCAAAAATATTTAAAAAATGTTTTTCCTCAGTTTAGGCCAATATGTATTCTTATACATATTTTTGGTAAACAAATTGCAATAAGCGTTTATTTATTGGTTTGTGCAAACGTTATAGCGTCTATGAAATAGGGAAGCGATTTATGGCATTTTTATGATTTTTTTTTTATTAGTAATGGCGGCGATCTGCGATTTATATCATGACTGCGACATTATGGCGGATACATCGGAAATTTTTGACACTATTTTGGGACCACTGTCATTTATACAGCGATCAGTGCTATAAGAATGCACTGATTATTGTGTATATGACACTGGCAGGGAAGGGGTCAAACCCTAGGGGGTGATCAAGGGGTTAAGTGTGTCCTAGGGAGTGATTATAACTGTGGGGGGATGGGCTGCCACTGACATGACAGCGATCACTGCTCCCGATAAAAAGGAACAGTAGATCCCTGTCATGTCGCTAGGCAGAACAGGGAAATGCCTTGTTTACATCTCCCCGTTCTGCCTCTCGGTCTCACGTTCGCGAGCCGCCGGCGAACATCGAGTTTGCCGCTCCCGCGGGCACGCTCACTGAGTTTTCGGCAGGCACGCGAGCGCCCGCTAGCAGGCAAATTAAAGGGGACGTACAGGTACGCCCATTTGCCCACCGCTGCCATTGTGCCGACGTATATCGGTGTGCACCGGTTAGCAAGTGGTTAATACATTTTTACCCAAGGATTTTATGCTATGTGGCGATCTTTTTTTTTTCCTGTATGACTCCTTCCTTTTGACTGGTGGAACCGATGAGTCTCTGTGCTGAGCTTGGATCGTTACGCTTTCTTGATGTGGGTCCCTGAAAGCTTGATTGTCGAATCTTCACTGCTGTACAATCCACATGCTGGTTCCTGTGATGTTAAAGACCCCATCAGTTTTGCTTGTTTGGCTCTCTGCTGCTGGCAGGTAGCCCACACCATTTGGTAAGAGTACCTATTACCTTCACTGGTGGTGGTAGCACATTTGATGGCGAATACTGTTTCCTTGCTGAATTAAGCATACACCTCTGACGGTCGTCCTTGGTTGGAAGTCTTAATATATACAACTATTTTTCACCGTTTGAAAAATTCCTTTTTTTCACTTTGGACTCATCTAAGTGTCTCTCGCAGTTTAACGACTTAACGCAAATCGCTGTACCCATACGCCGGTATTTTGACGCTAAATACCGGGGTTATGGCAGCAGCTAGCTGCCATAACCCCGGTATTTTCTGAAACAGCGTGCGTTTCTCTTTGTGATAAAAGTGGTCCCCACGGTGGATTTGCAGTCTTATCGGTAGTGGGAGAGGGCCCCTCTTACCGCCGCAATCCGGTCATCTCCTTACTTTGATAGAAAATTGGATGACGAAGAGTTACCTTAAACTCAATGGCTCAAAAACAGAACTTCTTCTGCTCCACGCCAACCGAAAGAGACTCCCCGCAACAACATGGATGCCCCCGCCCATTCTGGGACAAATTATCAGCCCTAGCACCAAAGTCAAAAGTCTTGGAGTCACTTTTGACACCCACATGACAATGGATGCACAAATAAGTTCAGTAGTCAGCGGATCGCACCATCTGCTGCGCCTACTACGTAGACTCATTCCCTTTATCCCGAAAGAAGACACTGCTGTCGTGGTGGGAACAATAATCAACTCCAGACTCGACTATGCCAACGCCCTTTACCTCGGACTCCCAAAATACCAAATCGCTCACCACAGTCATGCGAGAGCGCTCACTGGATGTTATTGACAGCAGCGCTAGCCAATGGCTACGCTGCTCTCAATCCATCCGCTCTAGCCAATCAGTGGCAAGGCTGAGCGGCAAAGAGGATCTCGGGACCGATTGTGAGACTTTCGAGGGGTCAGGTAAGTAAAACGGGGGCTCGGGGGGGGGGGGGGGGCGGCGTCATCAGATGTTTTTTCACCTTAATGCATTAAGGTGAAAAAAAAATTTCTTTACAACTCCTTTAACATAAAAGTCCTTCTGTGCCAGGGAATACCCCCAACCCCCCCTTATATATAACTGAACCCAATCTCAATCCAGTGATGTGCACTAGAGCAGGTGTTCTCCGCTCTCTCCTTTTACACTGGGCAGATTGGTAGCAGTGGGAGCCACTGGCTCCCGCTGCTGTCAATCAAATTCTATCATAAGGGAGCAGGACGGGGGGCAAGTCACCCTATCTGTGTCAATAGAGTAAGCCCCCTTGAGTGCCACCATAGAAAGTGGTTTCCTATGGGGGCACTTGCTAAAGAGGAGGTGTCAGGAGCCCCCTGCTGGGGACCTGAGAAGGGTAGGATCGGGGCTGCTCTGTGCAATACCAGTACCACAGAAGGTAAGTATCACAAAAAAACTAAATTATTGGCTCCTTTCACACTGAGGCGAATTTCAGGCGTTTTAGCGCTAAAAATAGGGCATAAAAAACGCCTGAAAGAATCTTGCCCCAGCATTCTCAATGTGAAAGCCCTAGGCGATACGCTGGCGGGAGGAAAAAAAATCTCCTGCAAGCAGCATCTTTAGAGCGGTGAAGGAGCGGGGTGTTTACCGATCCTATACTGCTCCTTGCCATTGAAATCAATGGGAAACCGCGATAATACCGCCGGCAATGCACCTCTGCCGGCGGTATTAACCCTTTTTTGGCCGCTAGCAGGGGTTAAAACCGCACGCTAGCGGGCGAATATTGCTGTAAATACGATGGTATAGCAGCCACTAAACTGCCACTGCACCTCCCGTGCCCAGTGTGAAAGGGGCCTTAGTATCACTTTATGGAACATACAAAAAGAGGAGAGAGCAGAGTGGGTGGAGCTGATGACTTATCAGCTATCCATTGTACATTGTCCAATCAGCAGGCTGGGGGCAGGAAGGTGACAACACTATATCCCTCTCATGCCGCGTACACATGACCGTTTTTCATGACGAGAAAAATTAAATTTTTTAAATTGGTCGTTAAAAATGGTCGTGTGTAGGCAGTGCCGATCCTGACCTCCCTGGGGCCCTAAGCAAAATGACATGGCACATTAAAAATGAGAAGCGGGGGGCGCTGACGACAGTGACAGTCACATTAAAGAAAGTTGAGAAGCGGGGGGAGGGGGTGTTCTGCTGTCGAAAATGACATCTTACATTAAATTGAGAAGCAGGGGGTGCTGACTTCTTACCTCTTCTCCCATGCAGCCAGCGAGTTGATAAGCGGGATGAGGGGGCGAAAATGACTTCTCACCAGGCGGGGCCACTAGTAATTTGGGGGGCCCTTCGCAGCTTTGCGGGGCCCTAAGCGGCTTGCATAGTGAGCCTATGTGTGTAGGTTTCAGAGCATTTTTCTCGACTAGAAAAATGACCATTAAAAATTTAGAACCTGCTCTATTTTTTCTCGTCGTTTTTCTCGTCGTGAAAAACGGTTGTGTGTACGCTTTAACAATGTGGAAAAAAAAGCGCATGCTCAGAAGCAAGTTATGAGAAGGGACATTTGCATAATCAGCTCAAAGGGTGGCGCCATTCGAATGGAACTTCCCCATTATAGTGCCGTCGTACGTGTTTGCTCGAGCATTTTTCATCACGATCGTGTGTAAGCAAGGCAGGCTTGAGAGGAATCACGTCGAGAAAAACTTCGTTTTTTTTCCATGACTTGAAAAACAGTCGTGTGTATGCGGCATAAAGCCCCTTTCACACATGTGGACAGCATGTCCGCTTTTTCGTCCATCCGTGTATGGATGAAAAAGGGACATACATTAATCCCTATGAGATAGCAGGTGTCAGCAGATGAACATCCACTGACACCCAATCTCATCAGTGGGGTGGATTCAGTGAGCAATTGCGTCTGCGTAACCATAGTTACGCAGCGCAATTGCTTAGTTGCGCCGGCGTAACGACTTTTCTGTGTTCAGAAAGCTTGATATGCCGACTGCAGCTTAAGATATGACTAGCATAAGGCTCTTATGCCGTCGTATCGTAGGCTGCATTCTCACGATGGCCGCTAGGTGGCGTTCCCGTAGTGGTCAGCGTAGAGTATGCAAATTGCATACTCACGCCAATTCACAACCCTACGCGCGTCCTGCGTACGCATTTTACGTCGTTTGCGTTCGTCGGGTTCCGCGTAAGGCTGCTCCTGCTATTAGCAGGGGCAGCCAATGCTAAGTCTACCCGTCGTTCCCGCGTCGCGATGTTTGAAAATTACGTCGTTTGCGTAAGTGATTCGTGAATGGCGCTGGACGCCATTTACGTTCACGTTAAAGCAAATGACGTCCTTGCGACGTCATTTTCCGCAATGCACGTCGGGAAAGTTTCCCGACGGAGCATGCGCACTACGTTAGGCGCGGGAACGCGCCTAATTTAAATGATCCACGCCCCCTACGGGATCATTTAAATTATGCGCCCTTACGTTAGGGAGCGCCCACGCAAATTACGGAGCTACTGCTTCATGAATGAAGCGTAGCGCAGGTAATTTACGGAGGCGCATCGTTAAAACGGTACGCTGCGCCTCCGTAAGAGGGCGCAAGTCGTACCTGAATCCACCCCAGTGTCTGCAATCCTCTGATCCTGCAGACGGAGGAAAACATTTTTTTTTCCATCTGTCTGCAGAGCGGATCGGGTGAACACGGACAGGCCCGTGTACATCCGATCCCCCAATAGGGGAGAGCGGAGATCTGACAGGGCAGTCAAGGTGTGCGGGGACCTCCCTGTCATCTGCCGGCTCAGCGGGGATCAACGGAGCGATCCCCGCTGAGCAAGCGGATACACATGTACGGATCCTCACGGGATCTGTACATGTGAAAGTGGCCCAACAGTGGTGTTAACATCAGGCTGGGCTGTCTGGTTAGCAAAAAACTACAAATCCTTTGGCAGTTTGTACAATTTATTTCAACAGCTTATCTATCTGTTCGCCTGGAGTTCAGCTTTAACTCCTAATAACGGGGTGATTTTATTGCTTCTTAATGTCCTTCCTATAACAACCAGAGAGTCATTCTTGCTTAGTAGTAATTTGTCGCCCAAGCACGATTTTTCTTTTTGTCCTGAGTCCGCTCCCTGAGAAATTGGATTCTAAACTGTATCAGATCTGTACAACCTTAACAAAGGACTCCGGCTTTAATAAACCATTATTTTGAGCTTTTACTTCAAGGGAAAATGTCTCTGGTATAAAAGGATTTTTGTTTTCACGCGGAAGACAATGTTCTGCGAAAATTGAAATCTGCTGTTTATAGGGCCAGTTCCCCCAAAGCAGTTGAATTAGTGAATTGGCTTCTTATAGTTATTACAATATTATTATAGACAGTCCAACAAAACATGATACTTTTGTTAGAAGCAAAGAACGTTGGACTGATTTAACCTCAGACTTTGTGGCCCAGATTCTCAAAGACTTACGACAGCGTATCTCCAGATACGCCGTCGTAAGTCCGAATGGCCGCCGTCGTATCTATGCGCCTGATTAATAGAATCAGTTACGCATAGATTTGGCCAAGATACGAGCGGCGTAAGTCTCCTACGCCATCGTATCTTTGGGTGCATATTTACGCTGGCCGCTAGGTGGCGCTTCCGTTGATTTCCGCGTCGAATATGTAAATGAGCAAGATATGCCGATTCACGAAAGTACGTACGCCCGTCGCAATTAGTTACGCCGTTTACGTAAGACATACGCCGGCGTAAAGATAAAGCAGGTCTCTAGGTGGCGCAGCCCATGCAAGGTATGGACGTCGGAACAAGCGTATCTTTTTACGTCGTTTACGTAAATCGTACGTGAATGGGGCTGTGCGTAGGTTACGTTCACGTCACAGGCATTGAGCCGGCGTATCTTTGGGCGTAAATACGACGTGATACTGAGCATGCGCGCGCATTCGCCGTTCGTTCGGCCATGCATCTACATGGGGTCACGCTTAATTTAAATACAACACGCCCACGACCTGCCTACTTTGAATTACGCGCGCTTACGCCGGCCGATTTACGCTACGCCGCCGTAACTTAGGACGCAAGTGCTTTGTGAATACAGCACTTGCCTCTCTAAGTAGTGTAAATAAGATACGCTACGCCCGCACAACGTAAAGCCGCCCTACGTGAATCTAGGCCTGTATGTTTTCCATACTCTGATATCAAGGTCCTTCTGCCACGAAAGCAAAATTCATAATTAACGGAATCAGGCGGCACATTATTATTATTATTATACACGATTTATATATGTTCCATCTCTGCAATGGAGGTCTTGAGCCAATACCCACATCTCCCGTTTATGGCCAAGTGTGCAGGCACGCTCCTGCTAAGCGCATGAGATCTTTTTCTAATCAAAAAGATCCATTGGCCCGGATTCACAAAGCACTTACGCCAACGTATCTCGAGATACGCCGCGCAAGTGTAAATATGCGCCGTCGTATCTGTGCGCCGTGTCCACAAAAATAGATACGCCTTAAAATAGGCTTCATCCGACCGACGTAACTTTCCTACGCCGGCGTATCGTGGACGCATATTTAAGGGGCGCTCACATTGATTTCCTATTCACATATGCAAATGAGGGAGATATGCCGATTCACGAACGTACTTGCGCCCCACGCATAATATACGCGGTTTGCGTAAGTCGTACGTCCGGTGTAAAGTTATGCCCCATAAAGCAGATGTAAGTCAGCAGCATCCATGCAAATGGCTGCACCAGGGAACTCAGCCGTCGTATTTTACGTTGTTTACGTAGTACTTGAATAAGGCTGGGCGTAGGTTACGTTCACGTCGTAGGCAGTGATCCGTCGTATCTTAGGGAGAAGTTTCGACGTGATTCTGAGCATGCGCACTGGGATACGTCCACGGGACAGTGCATGCGCCGTTCGTTTTAAGTACTTCTATGACGCTTGGCCCATCATTTGCATGGGGTCACGCCTCATTAGCATGGCTCACGCCCACTTCCACTTACGACGTCTCACGCCGAGGGAACCCGGCGCAGATTTGGCAGCACTGGCTTTGTGAATCCAGTGCTTGCCTCTCTGCGCTACGTCGGCGTATCGTATATTAGACACGCTACGCCGGCATAAATATGTGCCGGTGCATGTGAATCCGGGCCATTGAGTCTGGTAAGCACATTCTCCTTCTGTGCACTTTGGGTGTCTTATCCGTGGGCTGGATTCAGGTAGAATTGCGCTTTTTTTACGGAGGCGCAGGGCAACGTTTTTGCCTTGCGCCCCGCAAATTTACTGCGCTGCCCTTGATTCACGGAGCAGTAGCTCCGTAAATTGCGTGGGCGCGCCGGCAAAATGCCCGATGTAAGCGCGCGCAATTTAAATGATCCCGTAGGGGGCGGGAATCATTTAAATTAGGCGCGTTCCCACGCCGATCGTAGAGCGCATGCTCCGACGGGAAACTTTCCCGACGTGCATTGCGGCAAATGACGTCGCAAGGACGTCATTTGCTTCAAAGTGAAAGTGAATGGCGTGCAGCGCCATTCACGAATCACTTACGCAAACTACGTAAATTTGAAATTTCGCAACGCGGGAACGACGGGTATACGTATCATTGGCTGCCCCTGCTAATAGCAGGGGCAGCCTTACGCGAAAACCGCCGTACGGAAACTACGTAAACTGCGTACGCAGGGCTCGCGTAACGTTGTGAATCGGCGGTAGTATGCAATTTGCATACTATACGCTGAGCACAACGGGAACGCCACCTAGCGGCCATCGCAAGAATGCAGCCTAAGATATGCGGGCATAAGAGCCTTATGCCGCGCATATCTTAGGCTGCAGTCGGCGTAACGAGGTTCCTGAATCAGGAGCATTCGTTACGCCGGGGCAAGTAAGCAATTGCGCTGTGTAACTATGGTTACACAGGCGCAATTGCTTCTTGAATCCAGCCCCTTGTGTATGGTGAAGGAACAAGTTTGCACTGTCTGGACAACAATCCTTTTATAGCAAGATTTTGTTTTTTGCTGGTGGATTTTGGAAATGAATCACATTATTTGTTTTTTTTTTCAATTGGGACAATTTTTTATCTTTTCTGCTTTGTATATTTTTCCTTAGAAAGAGTGAAACACTTTCTTTATGGACTTATATTATGGTGATTTATTTTAAAGATTTATTACCACTAATTGTATATCACTGGTTTATCCACTTGGGAGAATTTTATGATTTGTATTTTTCTCACTTTAGTATATTTAATATCTATGAGTGTTTTTTATAATCACTTTCTAGCGCCCTCCTTTTTCACTTATGATTTATATAGCGCCAGCAGTTTACGCAGCGCTTTACAATGTATGGGGGGACAACACAATTACAGTACAGTTCAATACAGAAGGTACAGGAGGGCCCGGCTTGTAGAGCTTACATTCTAAAGGGACGGGGTGGTGGTACAAAAGGTAATGGCTGCAGAGAATGATTTGAGGGGGTGGCTCAGGAATGAGTTTTCAGGGATCTCATAAAGGTGGACAGGGTAGGGGCTGATTGGACATACTGGGCTAGGGAGTTCCAGAGGATGGGAGAGGCTCTGGAGAAGTCCTGGAGGAGAGCATGGGAGAAGGTAACAAGGGAGCTTCAGAGCAGGAGGTCCTGGGAGGAGCGGAGGGGACGATTTGGGTGATATATGCAGATGAGGTTGGTTATGTAGATGGAGACGATGTTGTGAATGGCCTTGTATGTTGTGGTTAGCATTTTGAATTTTACATGGTGGGGTAGGGGAAGCCAGTGAAGGGATTGGCAGAGAGGAGCAGCAGTCATGGATCGATTAGTGAGGTTTATTAGTCTAGCAGCAGAATTCATAATAGACTGAAGGGTGGATAGCCTGCTTAAAGGGGTTGTAAAGGTAATTTTTTCCCCCTAACCACTTAAGACCCGGACCATTATGCAGGTTAAGGATCTTGCCCCTTTTTGCGATTCGGCACTGCGTCACTTTAACTGACGGTCGTGCGACGTGGCTCCTAAACAAAATTGGCGCCAGGACGCCCACTAACACACAGCTCCTTTCTCTATCTGCAAAGTAGAGAGTGTCCTGACTTACCTGCTCGCCCCCTCCCCCTCAAGAGGCTTTCTCCACACCAGTGAATTAACATAAAACACGCCCACATCATCCCCATTTGAATTAGGTAACATACGTTACGCCGCCGTAACTAAGGGCGCAAGTTCTTTCTGCATACGGAACTTGTGCCCTAAGTTACGGCGGCGTACCGTATCTGACATACGTTACGCCGCGCCGGCAGATACAGCAATGTATCTGAATCCGGCCCTTAATTTTTTTCAAAACTTTCAGTCTTTTTTAGTTGTTGCGCAAAAAAAAAAAAAAACGCAGAGGTGATCAAATACCACCAAAATAAAGCTCTATTTGTGGGGGAAAAAGGACGCCAATTTTGTTTGGGTACAGTGTAGCATGACCGCGCAATTGCCATTCAAAGTGCGACAGCGCTGAAAATTTAAAATTGGCTTGGGCTTGAAGGTGCGTATGTGCCTGGTATGGAAGTGGTTAAGGCAGTATTATACCCCAAAACAAAAAAAATAATACAATATATGGCAACTTAACAGTCATGTGGTGGCTACATAGCTGATAACAAAAAATAAAATGATGGATCTTTTTTAAGTTAAACTTGATGGACATACGTCTGTTTTCATCCTGACCAGGGCAGATCCTAGGCAGGGTGCACAGGGTGCATTGCACCCAGGTGCCTGCAGAGGTGGGGGCGCCGACGTACCAGAGTTCTCCCCTCCCTCCTTCTCTCCTTGTTTGTGTCCGTCCAGAACTAGCGTTCTGAGCATAGGTGTGTGTCCGTCCAGAACTGATGTGTGAGTATAGGGCAGCCCGTCCAGCCTGGCAGTGCTCGGGGGAGAGGCCACTCCTATTCCTGACATGAGGGTTCTAGTTTTCAGTGGCTGCTGAGTGCTGATGTGCAGGAATAAATTCCTAACATTGTGAGTTTTGGATCCCGCACTGTCTCCACCAACTCCAGTTTGAATGCCTCCCCCTCCCATCTCTATCTCAGGCTGCACAGAGAAATAATCAAGGTGAGTCACAGTGTTCAGTGTGCTGAGGGATGGCATCTCCAGCATCCCTTTACACATGCTCTGGGCTGCCCCTGCTCTAGATGTTTTATGGCATGATAGATTGCATAGGATACACAGCCCTGCCCATTCCTGCGCCTAGTCCATCTACAGATGTGATGTACAATGAGATGTAAAGGGGAGTTAGTAAAATGACAACGCCCATGTGGGGGCGCCAGAAATATTTCTGCACCCAGGCGTCTGTGACCCTAGGATCTAGGGTGCCCACGTGTCCCGGATTGCCCGGGACTGTCCCTTAATTGGCATCTGTGTCCCTGTTCCCGGATGCCTTCATTGCGGGACAATACAGTGTCCCAGAATGAAGCACTGGGTAAAGTCATGATGAATTCAGCAGAGTCTGAGCCGCGGTAGCGCTGTCTGCGGCATGCAGAACCACCTCCACCTGACTTTCATTGTGCTCACTGGTTGCTAGAGCCGCTTGGCGTGTAGCAACCAGTGACATCACGGCTGCAGTGCACCCCTCTGTGTTCAGAGCTGAAAGCGCGGGAGGATTTCACTTCCTCCTCCGACCTCCGCGCTTCTGTCTGTCTCCTGGGACCCAAAGCAGCTGAGCTCCGAGGCTGCCCTTTCACATACCAGAGAGGGACAGTTTCACAGGCTGCATCTGATGTGAGAGGGAGAGCAGCAGCATCTGAGAAGAACAGAGAGTGGTGGCCCCCGGGGAGCAGCAGGAGGCTGACTGGAAGGAACAGCGCGAGAGGGAGTGAGAGAAGACCTGAGCAGCAGTGACATCCTCCCAGAGCCTGCACACCTTCCCCCAACGTCTGCTCCAGCTGTGCCTGTCATCAACAAGAAACATAGGCTGACCGAGGACAGAGGACAGTCTGGAGGTAGGTGCATACATCACACACACCTACCCACAGACATGAGCTGGGACAGGCTGTACAGGAAGGACTGCAGGCCAGCTTAGGGGGTCAATTTCACTCACCACCCCCCCTCTCTCTCTTCCATCCCCCTCTCTCTCCCTTCCCCCTCTCTCTCTCATCTACCACCCTCTCTCTCATCCACCCCCATCTCTCTCTTCCATCCCCCTCTCGCTCTCATCCCTCTCTCTCTCTCTCATCCACCCCCCCTCTCTCTCAACCACCCCCTCTCTCTCATCCACCCCCCTCTCTCTCAACCACCCCCCTCTCTCTCATCCACCCCCCTCTCTCTCATCCACCCCCCCCTCTCTCTCTCTCTCTCTCTCTCTCTCTCTCTCCCTTTTTCTCTCTCTCTCTCCCACCCCTTCTCTCTCTCTCTCCCACCCCTTCTCTCTCTCTCTACCACCCCTTCTCTCTCTCTCTCTCCCACCCCTTCTCTCTCTCTCTCCCACCCCTTCTCTCTCTCTCCCACCCCTTCTCTCTCTCTCCCACCCCTTCTCTCTCTCTCTCTCTCTCTCCCACCCCTTCTCTTTCTCTCTCCCCCACCCCTTCTCTCTCTCTCTCCCCCACCCCTTCACTCTCTCTCTCCCACCCCTTCTCTCTCTCTCTCTCTCTCCCACCCCTTCTCTCTCTCTCCCACCCCTTCTCTCTCTCTCTTTCACCCCTTCTCTCTCTCTCTTTCACCCCTTCTCTCTCTCTCTTTCACCCCTTCTCTCTCTCTCTCTCTTTCACCCCTTCTCTCTCTCTCTCTCTTTCACCCCTTCTCTCTCTCCCACCCCTTCTCTCACCCTCACCAAGCCCCTCTCCCCTCCCAAGTGGACACTAACAGGTAACAGCAAGTGAGAGTTAGTGATCCTATCCCTTCCCAAGCACTGCCACTTAACCCATGCCCCCAGCACTGCCAGTCTGCCACTGACCTCATCCTCCTAATGAAGGACTACAGGTCCCAGCATTAGTCCCTTAGAGCTGAGGATCTGACATGCTCCCCCAATGGACGGGGTAGGAACCGGGTAGGTCAGTGTAATGATCAGGTAGGTCAGTGTAGTAATCAGGTTAGTGTAGTGGTCAGGTATTTCAATGCAGCAATCAATTAGGTCAGTGTAGGGATCAGGAAGGTCAGTGTAGTGGTCAGGTAGGTCAGTGTAGGGATCAGGTACAGTAGGTCAGTGTAGTAGTCGGGTAGGTCAGTGTATGTGCAGTTTTTACCCCAGATCCCTTGTGTCATTTGTATTTCTTTTTCTGGTATAAAGTACAGGGTTTTATATACAACTTTAGTGCCTTAGATATAAACAGCATTTGTTTCATGTATGTTAGCCCAACATCGCAAGAACAATTACACTCTGTGAATCTAAGTGGCTGCCTGCAGCTGCAATTATGGGCTTCCATACATGAAACAAATGCTTAAATAGGTAAGGGGCGGGGCCTCTCGGCCACGTCATATGGCGGCACTGCCTCCTTGTGATGTCACCGACCGCTGCTTGCTGGGGGGGGGGGTGTCCCTGAATGGCTGTATGGAAATGTGGTCACCCTACTAGGATCGGCCCTGATCCTGACCATGAATTTATATAAATGGCTATCAAGGGAGATTCCACATGGCTTGTATGATGTTCCGTTACATTTGAGGGATTACATTGAAGGAGTAATTGGACTTCTTTAACATTGCACCGAAAGGTAAAATGTTAGAAAGGAAAAATGTAAAGTCTTAGATCAGCATGTTTCCCTTTCCGAAGTTAGTTACTTTCTCTTTTATAAAGTTCACTTCTCTCTTTAATAATTAGACTTCCGACAAATCGTATTTCATTATGAAGTGGGGCCGTCCTGAAAAAACCCGAAATGTATTAATTATAATTTTGCTCCCGTTTTTAGGTCAAAATGCTCTTTCCTTAATGAGGCTTCAAAATTCAAGTAGCTGCCCAACTGTAATTTAAGGACAGTTTTATGACATCTTCAGCATTGTATTAGCATACCCAGCTCAGGTATCGGCCACATAATTAAATTTAGTATAATGTCTTAGCGATTCAGATAAAACAAAACTTAATGGGCCAGATCCACAGAGAGAGTACTTTCAAATTTCCCGCGTCGTATCTTTAGTTTGAATCCTCAAACAAAGATACAATGGCATCTGGGTTGGATCCGACAGGCGTACGGTTTCGTACACCTTCGGATCTTAGATGCAATACTTCGGCGTCCGCTGGGTGGAGTTCTTTGTCGTTTGGAATGTATGGAAACATTTAAAAAAAGTTTTTAGGGCCTTTGTTTTCTGTGTGTCGAGAAAGCCTCTGTAGGTGGGGCTTTACTTTTATTAGGGGCGGGCCATTCATATATTATGGACGTTGTTGTAAAATAAGTAAAAGTGCTGTGAGTGAGGCGTGCCGCAGCGGAAAGTGGGTGTGGTTTAAAATATGCTAAATACCGGGCAGGGCTTTAATGGGGTGTGGTTAAATAGAATCTGAGATGACTTACATAGTGCAAAATGTGGCAAGGTTGAATAGGGAATGTTCAGTGCAGAACGAGAGAGGATGGAGATGACTGTGTGTGTGTGTGTGTGCAGGATGAAGATGACAGGATGTAGGTGTGTGTGAGGACATTTTGTGACATTAACGTCCTTTTTTTCCACAAATAGAGCTTTCTTCTGGTGGTATTTGATCACCTCTGCGTTTTTTTTTTGCGCTATAAACAAAAATAACTTAACTTTTCCGATTTAAGTTACACCGCCGCAAATTTTCTGCCTAAGTGCCCAATCCACAAAGCACTTACCTGGAAATCTGCAGCGGTGTAACTTAAATCCGTCCGGCGCAAGGCGGGCCCAATCGAATGGGGCGAGTCCCATTTAAATTAGGCGCGCTCCCGTGCCGGACGTACTGCGCATGCTCTGTCAGGTAAATTACCCGATGTGCATTGCGCTAACTGACGTCGCACCGACGTCATTTGCTTAGACGTTAACGTAAATGGCGTCCAGCGCCATTCACGGACGTCTTACGCAAACGACGTTGATGTTTAAATTTCGACGCGGGAACGACGGCCATACTTACCATGGCTTAAGAGAACTAGGGCTCAGCCCTAGTTTTACGCGGCGTAACTTGACGGAAACGACGTAGATTTAGATCGACGGGCCGTTCGGGACGTTCGGGGATCGCTGTAAGTCTTCATTTGCATATTCTACGCCAGCCGCAATGGCCTCGCCACCTAGCGGCGGGCCTAGAATTGCATCCTTAAGATCCGACAGTGTAATTCAATTACACCTGTCGGATCTTAGGGCTAGCTATGCGTAACTGATTCTATGGATCAGTTGCATAGTTAGAAACAGAGATACGACGCTGTATCAGTAGATACGCCGTCATATCTCGTTTGTGAATCTGGCCCTATATTTTTTACTTTTTGCTATAATAAATATCCCCCCCCCCCCCCCCCCCCCCAAAAAAATATATTTTTTTTCTCAGTTTAGGCCGATACGTATTCTTCTACATATTTTTGGTAAAAAAATCACAATAAGCGTATATTGATTGGTTTGCGCAAAAAGTTATAGCGTCTACAAAATAGGGCATAGTTTTATGGCATTTTTTTTATTATTATTAATAAGGGTGGCGATCAGCGATTTTTATCAAGACTGCGATATTATGGCGGACACATCAGACACCTTTGACGCTATTTTGGGATCATTGTCATTTATACAGCGATCAGTGCTATAAAAATGCACTGATTATTGTGTAAATGACACTGGCAGGGAAGGGGTTAACCACTAGGGGGCGAGGAAGGGGTTTAGTGTGTCCTAGGGAGTGAGTCTTACTGTGTGGGGGGCTGGGCTACATGTGACACGACTATGATCACTGCTCCCAATGACAAGGAGCAGAAGATCAGTGTCCTGGTTTCCCGGTGGGCCGATGGCTTAGTGGGCCGGCTTCAGTGACAGCGGACCGTCCCCCCTCCGCTCCTCTGTCTCTCCCTCCCCGCAGCGCTCACCTCCTCTCCCTCCCCGCAGCACTCACCTGGGGGGGAACAGAGAAGCAGGGGGAGGACCAGGGGATATGGAAGAGGAGCATGGGGGAGGGGACAGACAGCTGACTCAACAGCTATGGCCTGGGAGTTTCTCACTTCTCCCTAATCTTGTCTCATGGGGGGCACCGAACTGATCCTTTGCCCCGGGTGAAATAATGTCTAGCTTCCCCACTGGTACTGCCTATAAGAGTACCAGTACCAGCCGTTCTACTCTAATAAAGTAGAACAGATAGTGGCTAGTGAAGGGGGAGAGGGGGCTTGGGTGGCCGGGGGGGTGCGGGAGTTGTCCGGCCGCCATGGGAGAGACATGTCAAAGTGGGCCATTCTGGATGAAGTCCAGGGCCAAATTTTTGTCCCAGTCCAGCCCTGGTGTCCTGTCACTAGGCAGAACAGGGAGATGGCTTGTTTACACCGGCATCCCTCCTGTCTTCAGCTGTTTGACACGATCGCCGGCACCCGGTGGAAATCGAGTCCGCGGGACCCCTGGTCACACTCACGGAGCTCACGGTGGGTGCGCGCGCGCGCCTGTAATGGTGCGTCTTAAAGGCGACGTATGGGTACGACCATATGCGCAGCCGTGCCATTCTGCTGGCGTAAATAGTCGTGCAGCGGTCGGCAAGCGGTTAATGATGAATGTACTGTATGTTTCTTGCTAAAGAACATTATTTTTTATTAAGTTGTTATGGGTAAAGTTCTGCTTTAACCACTTCCATACAGGGCACTTACGCAGCTTCCCGCCCAAGCCAATTTTCAGCTTTCAGCACTGTCGCACTTTGAATGGCAATTGCGCGGTCATGCTACACTGTACCCAAACAAAATTGGCGTCATTTTTTCCCCACAAATAGAGCTTTCTTTTGGTGGTATTCGATCACCTCTGCGATTTTTTTTTTTTGCGCAACAACTAAAAAAAGGCTGAAAATTTGGAAAAAAAATTACGTTTTTATTTTTTTCTGTTAATTTTTTTGTAAATAAGTTTTCTCTTTCAATTACGGGCACTGATATGGCGGCACTAATGGGCACCGATGAGATGGCACTGATGGACATCGATGAGGTAGTACTGACGGGCACAGATGAGGTGGCACCGATTGGCGGTGCTGGTATGCGACACTGATGGGCACACATAGGCGGCACTGATGGGCACACATAGGCGGCACTGATGGGCACACATAGGCGGCACTGATGGGCACACATAGGCGGCACTGATGGGCACACATAGGCGGCACTGATGGGCACTCATAGGCGTCACAGATGGGCACTCATGGGCGGCACTGATGGATACTTATGGGTGGCACAGATGGGCACTGATAGGTGGGCACTGGGCATGGATGGGCACTGTGGGGTGGCACTGATGGACACTGGGGTGGCACTGATGGACACTGGGGTGGCGCTGATGGACACTGGGGTGGCAGCACTGAGTTTTGCCAGGTTGCCAGTCAGTGCCCATTTGTGGGCACTGACTGGCATCTTTTTTCTTTATGCTTTTTTTTTTATTTATTTTTTAGACTTTTTTTTTTTTCTGGCATTTTTTTTTTTTTGCCCACCCTGGTGCTCCAGGGTGGGCATCCCTGGTGGTCCAGTGTGGCGATCCGAGGGGGGGCTGCGCTGATAAACAATCAGCGCTAACCCCCCCCTGTCAGGAGAGCCGCCGATCGGCTATCCTCTACTCGCGTCTGTCAGACGCGAGTGAGGAAGAGCCATCGACGGCTCTTCCTGTTTACATCGTGATCAGCCGTGGTTGGACACGGCTGATCACGTGGTAAAGAGTCTCCGCCGGAGGCTCTTTACCGAGATCGGAGATGCAGGGTGTCAGACTGACACCCCGCATCACCGATCGCCGCGATGCGCGCCCCCACGGGCGTGCGCGGCATGAAATCCTGCAGGACGTTCTAGAACGTCCTGTCAGGATTTCATAACCACTTCCCGGACGTAAATCGGCCATAGGCCGGGCGGGAAGTGGTTAAACAAATAATCAATTTATTGAATAAAGACTGTATCATTTACTTATCCTTCCTGTTGTATGAAACAAATCATATACTGGAAAAAAAAAAAAATTGTTCATGGTAACCGATCTTTGAAAGATATTGGCCCGGATTCACGTAGAGCGGCGTATATTTGTGCGGGAGTAGCGCATCTCATATGCGCTACGCCGACGTAACACAGAGATGCAAGAACAGTATTTACAAAGCACTTGCTCCCTACGTTGCGCCGGCGTAGCGTAAATTGGTCGGCGTAAGTAGGAAGGAAGTGGGCGTGATACATTAAAATGAAGCGTGACCCCATGCAAATGAGGGGCCAAACGAACGGCGAATGCGCCGTCCCGTGGACGCTTCCCAGTGCGCATTCTCAGAATCACGTCGGAACGAACGCCTAAGATACGTCGAATCACTGAAGTAACCTACCCCCAGCCCTATTCACGTAGTACTACGTAAACAACGTAAAATACAACGGCTGTTCCGACGTCCATACCTTTGCATGGGTTGCGCCACCTATATGTGGAATAACTTTACGCCGGACGTACACCTTACGTAAACGGCGTAGATTACAGCGACGGGCGCAAGTACGTTCGTGAATCGGCGTATCTAGGTCATTTACGTATTCGACGCGTAAATCAATAGAAGCGCTCCTTGCGGCCAGCGTAAATATGCGCCCAAGATACGACGGCGTAGGAAACTTACGTCGGTCGTATGAAGCCAAATTTCAAGCATATCTTACTTGCAGAATCAGGCGCAGACAGGGATGGACTGGCCATTGGGACTACAGGGAGTTTCCCGGTGGGCCGATGGCTCAGTGGGCCGGCTTCAGTGACAGCGGCCTGGGAGTTTCTCACTTCTGCCTAATCTTGTCCCATGAGGGGGGGGGCACCAAACTGATTCTTTGCCCCGGGAGAAATAATGTCTAGCTTCCCCACTGGTACTGCCTATAAGAGTACCAGTACCAGCCGTTCTACTCTAATAAAGTAAAACGGCTAGTGGCTAGTGAAGGGGGAGAGGTGGCTTGGGTGGCCGGGGGGGTGCGGGAGTTTTTCCGGCCGCTGTGGGCCAGTCAAAGTGGGCCAGTCTGGATGAAGTCCAGGGCCAAATCTTTGTCCCAGTACAGCCCTGGGCGCAGAGTTACGACGGCGCATCTGTGCACTTACGCGGCGTATCAGTAGATACGTCGGCGTAAGTGCTTTCAGAATCCGGACATAATTCTTTATCTAAAATTATTGTTATCTTAAAATATTGTTATGTGTATGGCCAGCGTGATTAACTACCCACCAATACGCAGTTTAGAGAAAAACAGACCGAACATAACAGAGGTCACTATGTCGCCAAAGTAATAAAATACACCCATTAAATTTGATTAATCTAGTATATTCTTATGTTTCTCTAAGATGTGATCAAAGAGAGATGTTCTTGATAATTCAGAATGTCTACATCTCCGGTGAAATATACAGGAGTGATAGACGATTATCTCATAGAAAATGTGATTTTTCCCGACACCTGGATCCCAGAGCTGCCATTGACAGAGCTATTTTCACAGAGCAATCATTGAAAGCATCTGAAAAAAAAAAGGAGAGGAGATCTTCAGAGAGAGAGAGAGACATAAACTGCGGGAATCATTAATACACAGATCTGCTGTGGCAGAAGCCGGCCTCGCTGCTTATGGGAACATTGGAGAGGGCTGTCATCCCAAGTGACTCGCTGACATTGGGTGTCAGAATCTGTTACAGCGGTTCCACGGGGCTGAATGACAAAGGGAGGGCAACGGCGTGACCCAGCAGGAGATAGCCGGCAAAGTCGTACAAAGTGCTGCCACTCAACTACTCCAAGTGTGATGGCTGGAGAGGCGGGAGGAGTGCGTTCAAAGGCCGCTGATGGATGGCTTATTGAAGCCTTGTCAAAAAGTGTATCATGCAGACCGGTTGGGACAAATGTCGAAAAAAAAATCCTCTGTTATAAAAGAGAATACAAAGGGAGGCAGGTGATGGATGCAGCTATACGCTGTAAGCGGGGAAAACAAATAATGCAAGCTAAAGACTAAGTGCACTTTTGTGATAAAAATAAAACCACAAAAAGCTCTTGAAAAAAATAAATAAAAATACACACAATGGGGATACAGGGAGAAAAATGGAGCACACTGCCACCCTGCATGTTTAATCCTTACATTAAAAACAATGCCTTTATTTAGTAGTCACCTTGTAATATAAAATACTTCTTGTGATACTTTGTAGCACCCGTTTTTTTTCCTTGTCATAGCCTTAAAGTGACTACAGTATGTATCCTGATTTTAAAAAGTCCTTAAATGATATGTAAAGGGTTGTTTTTAAAAAACAAAAAATAAGCAAACATGTCATACTTACCTTACCTACATACATACCTCCTCTGTGCATTTGGTTTTACACACAGTCCTCCTCTTTTGCGGTCCCCCAGCGGCACTCCTGGCTTCTCCTCTTCTCGAGTGCTCCATTGTAAAGCCGCTCTCCCCCGGAGAACCTGTGTGGGCGCGCTCCCGTGTCCTGCTGCTGCTGCATCCATTGACACAGGCAGCAGGACTCCCGTGTAATTGGATTTGATTGACATCAGCAAGAGCCAATGGTTGCCCTTCTATCAATCTATCCAATCAGGACTTTATTCACCGGCTGGAGCTGGTGTGCTTGTACCCGACGCTGGAAAGATCAGGTTCAGGTAAAAGGGGGGCTCTGGGGGGCTGCTGCATCACAGGAGGTTTTTCACCTTAATGCATAGAATGTATTAAAGTGAAAAACCTTGAGGCCAGAATCACACTAGTGCGGTGCGAATTTCAGCTCTCTTATCTCTGCAGAGAGATAAGAGAAGTGTTCAGCAGATTAGCAACGTTTTAGATGCGAATTTGGAGACCTGGGAGAAGTTACGGGTGAGAGGAGAGTGGGGGAGAAGTGTATTGAGCTGAATGAGAGAAATTCCTGAAGAGAACTGAACACATCTGCGAATCAGCTGCGTACCCATAGAAGATAATGGGCTTGAATTCTCACCTGAGCCGCACCGCAATGCCTAAAAGACGCACACGGTTTTACTGCAATGCACAGTGCGAATGCATCGCACATATGTGAACCAGCCTCATTGAAAACAATGTATTTAGAAATGTTCTGCATATTGGATGCGGTTTAAGCCGCACTCAATTTGCATAGTTGTGAACCTGGCCTTAGGGTTTACAATCCCTTTAACTCTCTCAATCCTTATGTTTCCAGGGGCTTTGGCCAGGTATGGTATATACACTATATTACCTAAAGAATTGTAATATCTGCCTCTACACACACATGAACTTTAATGGCATCCCAGTCTTAGTCCGTAGGTATCAATATTGAGTTGGCCCACCCTTTGCAGCTAAAACAGCTTCAACTCTTCTGGGAAGGATGTCCACAAGGTTTAGGAGTGTGTCTATGGGAATGTTTGACCATTCTTCCAGAAGTGCAATTGTGAGGTCAGGCACTGATGTTGGTGACGAGACCTGGCTTGCAGTCTCAGCTCTAATTCATGCCAAGGTGTTCTATCGGGTTGAGGTTGTTTCAGGCCTGTCGAGTTCCTTCACCCCAAACTCACTCATCCATGTCCTTATAGACCTTGCTTTTTTCCACTGGTGCACAGTCATGTTGGAACAGGAAGGGGACACCCCCAAACTGTTCCCACAAAGTTGGGAGAATTAAATTTTCCAAAATGTCTTGGTATGCTGAAGAGTTCCCTTCACTGAAGCTAAGGGGCCAAGGCCAACCCCTGAAAAACAACCCCACACCATAATCCCCCCTCCACCAAATGATTTAGACCACTGCACAAAGCAAGGTCCATAAACACATGGATAAGCGCGTTTGGGTTGGAGGAACAAGCTTCAAAGTTTGTTGCTGGTCCTACAAAGCTCAGAAGTATGCCAGGGTATCTTCCTGATGCTTATTAGAGTGGAGGAGGCCATTTAGACAAGTGGTTAATGTCTTCAACAATGCAGGACAAGTGTAGTTAAATGTGACTATCTTTCACTAGCTATAGAGCCCATTGTATCAACAATGAAAATAGTCTCTAAATTATCACACATATGTTTCCTTTTGGATAGAATTATTATTCTTTTAAATTGTCATCACCACCAACTTGATCTATCACGCCAATGTTGATTTTGAAAAGTTCAGAGATGAAAGTCAAGGCTATTTGGCAGACATGATGCTATAATTTTCAGTTCCCATTTACAGCAAAAAAAAAAAAAACCTTGAGACTTATTGATTAAGCTCTTGACTTACAAATTATCTTATTGTTATCCTGTGTTACAGCAAATTACTGCCTTATGGATGTTAACAAGAACTTAAATGATACATTCTTAGCTTAACATGCGCGCATTGATTTTTTAAAAAGCCTCTGATGCACTTGATCATAAATTGGACTCGGATTTGTCAGCGCTTAAAAAATATTGCTCTTAATGAGCGTGTCGCCATGACAAATTCACCAACGTGGCAGAACAGCGAAAATACAAAGGACGTGAAGACTGAATATCAGAGACGCATGTAATCATTTTTCGACACCCGTTTACTATTTTAAAATGTAGTTAAACGTTGCACATGGATTAAATGACTGGAACAATTTTCGTGTATTTTCAGTAAGTAGACATTTGGTGCTATCCTTGTCAACTTACCTAAAATAAATTATGGCCATATTTTATTTTTTTCAGTCACTTGCAGTTAATGTCTTCCATCCACAAGTGAATGTATTTCATACGCACTGCTCGGTCTAGGGATCATGTGTACATTATTTTTTTATTATAATAATTTTTAATTAACTCTATTTACAGTCTGCTAAGGTCATTTAACGGGAATGCATACCATTTGCTTATATATATATATATATATATATATATATATATATATATATATATATATATATATATAAAGATATATATTTTATTATTTGAATAGCAAAAAATTGTATTTCAGATTGCTTTTACATTTTTGTATTTATCGAAATAAGAAATACTAAACATTTTATACTATACTAATTATATATATATATATATATATATATATATATATAAATATATATATACATAGGCCCAGATTCACAAAGCACTTACGCCGACGTATAACAAGTTACGCCGACGTAAGTGCAAATGTGCGCCGTCGTATCTGTGCGCCAGACCCACAAACAGATACGCGCCTAAAAACAGGCTACACCCCGCCGATGTATCTTGCTTACGCCGTAGGGTGGGCGTACATTTAGGCTGGGAGCATGGTGCCGCTCCCATTGATTAGCCATTCAAACATGCAAATGAGGGAAATACGTGCGCCCGACGTAGGCTACGCGTGGTGCGCGTAAGTTGTACGTCCGGCGTAAAGTTATTCCCCATAAAGGAGGTGCAACCCAGCAGCAGACATGCAAAGGTCTGCACCAGGGAACACAAGCCGGCGTATTTTACGTTGGACGTGTGTCTGGCTGGGCGCAGGTTACGTTCGCGCCGTATGCAGTGATCCGGCGTAGTTTAGGCAGTTGTTCCGACGGGGTTGTGAGCAGGCACAGGGAGATGCGTCCACGTCACGGCAAATGCGCAGTTCGTGATAGGTATCTGTCTGGCGCTCGGCCCATCATTTGCATGGGGTCACGCCTCATTTGCATGTGTCACGCCCACTTCCACCTACGCCGGCGTACCCCTTTCGAATCCCACGCCACGCTGGCGTAGCGTTGGAAGCACTGGCTTGCTTAATGCATTGCTTGCCTCTCTGCGCTGCGTTGGCGTAGCGTACATTGGTTACTCTACGGCGGCGTAATGTGTGCCTGCTCTCTGTGAATCTGGGCCATACAGTATATTTAAGATTTTTGAACAATCAGATATCTTTTCACATTTATACTAGGTTACTCTTAACTGCTTTGCTGAAAAAGCTTGCGGTTTGCAAGGTTTGAGGTCCCTTTCACATGGGGTGGACTCTGAGACGATTATGATATGGCAATATGGTTTACAAATTCTACCTTGCTTTACTTCTGATGGATGATTTATGCCCTGTACACACGATTGGGTCGTCTGATGAAAACGGTCTGATGGATTTTTTTATCAGATATCCGATGAAGCTGACTTTCATCAGTCTTGCCTACACACCATCAGTTAAAAATCCGATCATGTCCAACGTGGTGACGTAAAACACAACGACGTGCCGAGAAAAATTGTGTTCAATGCTTCCGAGCATGCGTTGACTTGATTCTGAGCATGCGTAGATTTTTGACCGATGGATTTCCCCACAGATAATCGTTTTTTTAACCATACGAAAATTTTATAACGGGTTCTATTTTTTTTCACCGATGGGAAAAAACTGATGGGGCCCATACACGATCGGTTCGTCCGATGCTGAAAATGGTCCGTTTTTTTATCAGACGAACCGATCGTGTGTACAGGGCATAAAAGTCCTGCTATTTCTGACCAGGGATATCCATTTTTCCCCTCATAGCTTTCCCTTTCTGTTTGTGATGAACATTTACGTGCACGCTGCCAATTTCTGTCTTTTTGTTTAGGACATTGTATTTGAGACATGCGTTTTCTATACTTACCAAGTTTGAATGATGCACAATCTTGAAAATGGCGGGTGCTTCTGCCTGTTTTGTGTCCATGCTGCACCAGAGGGGTTGAAGATGTACTTGAAGATTACTTGATGTTTATTCCAACCGATATTGTACTCTGTAACTTCAAATAGCAACTGGGTTCCATCGTATCAATTGTTTTCACATGTACTCCTGAGGAAGATGATTCGAAACGTGTCGAGTTTTCATCTAGGTTTTTCTTTAGGTTTACACAGATGTAATGATTCCAATGGCTAACATATTTTTTAATGCAGAGTCCTTTTCTTGATTTTAATATTGTTAAAAAATACTATCGTTTTCTTTTTTCTGGGTTCTTGCTTTTCTATATACAGTACAGACCAAAAGTTTGGACACACCTTCTCATTCAAAGAGTTTTCTTTATTTTCATGACTATGAAAATTGTAGATTCACATTGAAGGCATGAAAACTATGAATGAACACATGTGGAATTATACATAACAAAAAATTGTGAAACAACTGAAAATACATTTCATATTCTAGGTTCTTCAAAGTAGTCACCTTTTGCAGCAGACACATCTCTAGAACTGGTAAGAGGAGACTGTGTGAATCAGGCCTTCATGGTAGAATATCTGCTAGGAAACCACTGCTAAAGAAAGGCAACAAGCAGAAGAGACTTGTTTGGGCTAAAGAACACAAGGAATAGACATTAGACCAGTGGAAATCTGTGCTTTGGTCTGATGAGTCCAAACTTGAGATCTTTGGTTCCAACCGCCGTGTCTTTGTGTGACGCAGAAAAGGTGAACGGATGGACTCTACATGCCTGGTTCCCACCGTGAAGCATGGAGGAGGAGGTGTGATGGTGTGGGGGTGCTTTGCTGGTGATATTGTTGGGGAGTTATTCAAAATTGAAGGCATACTGAACCAGCATGGCTACCACAGCATCTTGCAGCGGCATGCTATTCCATCCGGTTTGCGTTTAGTTGGACCATCATTTATTTTTCAACAGGACAATGACCCCAAACACACCTCCAGGTGGGGGAAAGGCTATGTGACCAAGAAGGAGAGTGATGGGGTGCTGCGCCAGGTGACTACCTCTTGAAGCTCATCAAGAGAATGCCAAGAGTGTGCCAAGCAGTAATCAAAGCAAAAGGTGGCTACTTTGAAGAACCTAGAATATGAAATATATTTTCAGTTGTTTAACACTTTTTTGTTATGTATAATTCCACATGTGTTACTTCATAGTTTTGAAGCCTTCAGTGTGAATCTACAATTTTCATAGTCATAAAAATAAAGAAAACTCTTTGAATGAGAAGGTGTGTCCAAACTTTTGGTCTGTACTGTATGTCCCTCAAAAAGTCTATGGCTACGTATCAGTCTTCTATGTGTATACTGCCTTACAAGGTTGAGGGCATATAGCACACAGTGTCTTATGTCTATGTGTTTAACATAGAGGGATCAGGATAGAAGAGAATAAATAGAGAAGGGAGGGGTATGTTGCGTGCCTTGGTCCCAGCTGCAGAAGATGAAAGACTCATAGGTTTCCAATTAAGCATTGCAAGCTCTCAGACACTCTTTATACATTTGAAACAATCTCCAGATAGGAAGGGGTGGTTTTAAATGAGGTCCAGCAGGCCCATACCTTTTGAAAATGTTCATGAGGGTCTCAAGATAAATAGGTGCGTTCCTCCATAGGACAGATATGGTCTATTTTTTTGGAACTGCCTACAAAATAAGAGAAAAAAATATCAACATGTATTTACTAGATTGAAAATGAAGAAACGCCCAAGCCATGGTATAGCTGGTAGTGGTACATTCAGTTGGACGTATTCTGTAATGCTGAAGTCATATTGCTTTATAGGTGGGGCATTCATCTCTTTTCAGAACAATAGAATGAGAGATTTATCAGTGTTCAATAAGTAGGGGGTAATGGACCATTTGTATCGACCTGCTGTCTCATCTCTAAAATGAAGAAAGGTAGTTCAGAGGTTGTCAATAACCCGCAAGCCTTAAATTTGTTTGATCAATTTGAACCCTTACCACCAAAAGGAATGAATGATTGGACAGTCCCACCATATATGTGCATGTGACAGTATCTTGCCAAAGCCTCTCCAATAGAGCAGCGACGTGTCAAGGAACATTGTGTGTTGGGGTATTATACCATCAAGCTAGAAGTTTATAGTTCTTTTCTTCCATTATAGAAGATATGGGGGAGACATCAGAGAGTAAAAGAACAGTATCTTTTTAATCTTTTGATATTTGCTCATGTAAATCTATTTTTTGTGAAAGGAATCTAGGGTAGGATGACTTAAAGGGGTTGTAAAGGTACATTTTTCCCCCTAAATAGCTTCCTTTACCTTAGTGCAGTTGTCCTTCACTTTCCACATCCTTCCATTTTGCTTTTAAATGTCCTTATTTCTTCTGAGAAATCCTCACTTCATGTTCTTCTGTCTGTAACTCCACACAGTAATGCGAGGCTTTCTACCTGGTGTGGAGAAAGCCTCTTGAGGGGGGAGGGGACGAGCAGGAGTGTCAGGACGCCCACTAACACACAGCTCCTTTCTCTATCTGCAAAGTAGAGAGTGTCCTGACTTGCCTTCTTGCCCCCTCCCCCCTCAAGAGGCTTTCTCTACACAAGGGAGAAAGCCTTGCATTACTGTGTGGAGTTACAGACAGAAGAACAGGAAGTGAGGATTTCTCAGAAGAAATAAGGACATTTAAACGCAAAATCGAAGGATGAGGTAAGTGAAGAGGACTGGGCTGAGGTAAAGGAAGCTATTTAGGGATTTTTTTTTTTTTTTACCTTTACAACCACTTTAATTGCAAAAGAGATTTATTAAAATGAGATATGGTCTTAATTGAAAAGCTCAAGAGATGCCAGAATAGTAGTGTCATGACTTCAGCAAGGTTTTCTTATGTTCCTTTGTTAATTGTTGAATATGCTAATGGTGTGTAATACATTGTAATATGGGCATCTAGTGGTTCTTTTGCATACTCATAGTTCTGTAAGATTTATTACAGTAGGTAGAGATTGTTGCTTAACCACTTACCCCCCGGACCATATTGCTGCCCAAAGACCAGAGACCTTTTTGCGATTCGGGACTGCGTCGCTTTAACAGACAATTGCGCGGTCGTGCGACGTGGCTCCCAAACAAAATTGGCGTCCTTTTTTCCCCACAAATAGAGCTTTCTTTTGGTGGTATTTGATCACCTCTGCGGTTTTTATTTTTTGTGCTTTAAACAAAAATATAGCGACAATTTTGAAAAAAATGAATATTTTTTACTTTTTGCCATAATAAATATCCCCCAAAAATATATAAAAAAACATTTTTTTTCCTCAGTTTAGGCCGATACGTATTCTTCTATATATTTTTCGTAAAAAAAACGCAATAAGCGTTAATTGATTGGTTTGCGCAAAAGTTATAGCGTTTACAAAATAGGGGGTATTTTTATGGCATTTTTATTTATATATTTTTTTACTAGTAATGGCGGCGATCAGCGATTTTTTTTTCGGTACTGCGACATTATGGCGGACACTTTTGACACATTTTTGGGACCATTGGCATTTTTATAGCGATCAGTGCTATAAAAATGCATCGGATTACTATAAAAATGCCACTGGCAGTGAAGGGGTTAACACTAGGGGGTGGGGAAGGGGTTAAGTATGCCTGGGTGTGTTCTTACTGTGGGGGGGGGTGGCCTCACTAGGGGAAACACTGATCTTCTGTTCATACATTGTATGAACATAGGATCAGCATTTCCCCCGCTGACAGGACCGAGAGCTGTGTGTTTACACACACAGCTCCCGGTCCCCGCTCTGTAACGAGCGATCGCGTGTGCCCGGCGGCGATCGCGCCCGCCGGGCACACGCACAGGAGTCGGGGGCGTGCGCCGTATAGCTACGGGCTCTCGCCCAGCAGAGCCGACCTGCCGCCGTAGAATGACGGTGGCTGGTCGGCAAGCAGTTAAAAGCCACCATAGCTTCCCATAATTCCTGTGGACTATACCATGAGGTCTGAGGGACAGCCCCCAGTAGCCATCTTCCTTCTTGATTCATGCACCTTCTCCAGAGAACTCCACACCTATTCAGCTGCAATTCTAATGTCAGCCTAACGGAAACATCGCTGGTATGTTCATAACCTCAGGACTGTATATTTTGTATATTGTGTATACTGATTTTATGTTATTTCTTTTATTTTAGATTTACTCTAACTTCCCTGCAATATAAGTTGAAAAAAGGACCTTATGCCTGCCTCAATGAGTTGTTAAGGGAGAAGAGTCTCCTGTCTAATTATACCTCAGCCACATATAGTGAGGGCAGTACAGTAGTTCAGTAGTGTTCAGCTCTTTCATGGTATGTATCAGCTTTGATCATATGAATTGAAATAGCCAAGTGTATCCCCATTAATCCATAGCTGATATTAGTATGGGTTCCTGATTTCCTTCATGTTTTAATCACTGAATCCATGTGGTATAGAAGAAGAAGATGGTCCGATGACCAAGTGTGAAACTGTCGGTCCATAAGGTCTGGAAGGCATGATCGATCAGTGGCAGTAAGGGTAAATTATAATGCCATTCATGCTAGATTTGAAGTGCATCCCATATTGCCAGAGATGAAGTGGTCAGTGGTGAAGTATAGGATGAGAGCACCCTATGTTATTTAGGGAGCAGAGGCAGATTATGAAGAGTAGCATTACTCAATACCAATTCTAGGTTAACCCACAACTTGGAGTGGTTGGCGTGCTTCCAGTTCTAGTCAAAACTACGGCTTAGTAACCACGCTTAAAGTCAACCAGAGCTAGACCTCAGCCTATTTAGGTCTCAATAATATAGTACAAAAGATCCTTGTTTTCTTTCAGCTCTATACATATTTAGTGACATAGGAGTGTACCCATTTGGAATAAAGATATCACCCTTTGGGGAGGATATTCATTTTGCCTCAATAGGAATGAAAGGGGGGGGGGGGGTGGGGGATTATCGCCTGAAATGACTGTTTACAGGGTATAGAGACATAAAAGTTAACTGATTCCTTTTAAAAATGATTAAAAATAGATTAAATCCAATCATATAATGTGCCTACAGTTTCACTTTCGTTTTTAAACTGGTTTCTTGTTTATGTGAAGTAAAGAGACCCACAGAACAAAAACAAACAAATCCAGGGCAGTGTTTTGTTTTTAAAACGAATCTGATTGGTTCTGTTAAGTTTTAGACACACAGTAATGACAGCTTAGACCATGGGTCTTCAAACTATGGCCCTCCAGTTGTTCAGGAACTACAATTCCCATCATGCCTAGTCATGTCTGTGAATGTCAGAGTTTTACAATGCCTCATGGGATGTGTAGTTCCGCAACAGCTGGAGGGCCGTAGTTTGAGGATCCCTGGCTTAGACCATCATGAAAAGCTCCCAGTATGATGGTTATAACGAAACAGGCAACCAGGAAGTGTGGAGATCAGAGCAGAATTACAGCCACTTCAAAGCAAAAACGAGCAATAAGCACATGAAACCAGTACTGCAGTAAGATAAAGGAAGCTATTTAGTTAAAAAAAAAATTCCTTTAGTGATCCTTTAAGAATTTCTTACTTAAGTTAAGTGGGAAAACATTTCAAATAAATTAGTTACCTTTTATCCAATCACCTGTTTTATTAATGTTTACCTTCGCTGAGCTAGCCATGTATTATTATTACATTATCAAGCCCAACCAAATTAACCTTGAGGCGAGGGGAATGTACTTTGCCATTGTAAGCTCCAACACAAACTGAGGCCCCGTACACACGACCGAGTTTCTCGGCAGAATTCAGCCAGAAACTTGATCGGAGCCGTATTCTGCCGAGAAACCCGGCCGTGTGTACACTATCAGCCGAGGAAACCGACGAGGATCTCGTCAGGCCAAATAGAGAACATGTTCTCTATTTCCTCGTTAGTCAATGAGGAAACTTGGCTCGCCGAGATCCTCGGCGGCTTCACAAGGAACTCGACGAGCAAAACGATGTGTTTTGCTCGTCGAGTTTCTCGGCCGTGTGTACGGGACCTGAGATGAGGCTTGCACAGAGCCATCTATTCAGGGTAGTGGTGGGCAAATGGGTGTCAGGGAAGGGAAGTATTAGTGGATTAGAGGTTTGCTTATAGAGAGAGCCTCTTAACTCACCCTGCATTTCAGCATATTATAATGTTAAAATGGACCTCCCCCTCTTATAAATCAGATTACAGGAATCCAATACCTTAGTAAAAATCACTTAAACTAATAAGGCTGTTACTACTTACTTGTCTCCTCTTGTTTCCCCAGTCTCAGCACTCTGTCCCCCCTGTGGACTGGAAACTGCCGTTTGAAAAAAAAGTCACTGGCAACCACTTCTTCCTTATGCTCAGCTGGCCCACCAGTGACGTTTGCGCCTACACATGCGTGATATGACATTACACTTATCTGTTGAAAAAATAAGCCTTTTTTCACCAGAGATTTTGCAGTTTATAGATACTGCAGTTTATAGACAAGGGGGCAGATCCACGTACATCGGCGCCAGGCGCAGCGTCTGTCAGATACGCTACGCCGCTGTAACTTACTTGGCTTTGGTTTGAATCCTCAACGAATTTGCGCCGTAAGTTGCGGCGGCGTAGTGTATCTCTTGCCGCGTAAGGGCGCGGAATTCAAAATCGGCGGGTAGGGGGCGTGTTTCATTTAAATGAAGCACTTCCCTGCGCCAAATGAACTGCGCATGCGCCGTCATTAAAAACTCCCAGGGTGCATTGCTCCAAATGACGTCGCAAGGACGTCATTGTTTTCGACGTGAACATAAATGGCGTCCAGCCCCATTCACGGACGACTTACGCAAACGACGTAAAATTTTCAAAACTATACGCGGGAACGACAGCCATACTTAACATTGAGTACGCCACCAGATAGCAGCTTTAACTATACGCCGGAAAAAGCCGAACGGAAACGACGTAAAAAAATGAACGGGCGTTCGTGGATCGTCGGAAATAGCTAATTTGATATCAGCATGCAGGGTGAAAGATCTGTTGTAAGATTATTATACAAATAAATGCATGCTATTTAAATGTAAAAAACAAAACAAAAATAACTGTATTGTGTGTGTGTACATACTTCTGTCCTTCTTGTAGTTAGTTTACTGTACTCGGGTTAAACCAATAATCATATTGGCTGCAAATACATTCTCTTAAAGCGGATGTGCCATGGGGAAAAAATATTAAAAGCCAGCAGCTACAAATACTGCAGCTGCTGACTTTTAATATTAGGACACTTACCTGTCCTGGAGTCCAGCGCTGATCGCAGCAGAGGACGAGCGATCGCTCGTCTCTCTGCTTCTCCCCACGCCATCCACGCTGAGGGAACCAGGAAGTGAAGCGCTGCGGCTTCACTGCCCGGTTCCCTACGGCGCATGCGCGAGTCGCGCTGCGCCCGCCGATTGGCTCACACGCTGTGTGCTGGGAGCCGAGTGTTCCCAGCACACAACGGGGGACAGACGGGAAGTCAGAAAAACCCGTCTTTCGCCCGTAGCGTGTGGCCGGAAGTGGGTGCAAATACCTGTCTTTAGACAGGTATCTGCACCCCCCTTCCCCCTGAAAGGTGTCACATGTGACACCGGAGGGGGGGAGGGTTCCGATCAGCGGGACTCCACTTTAGGGTGGAGAACCGCTTTAAGAGAAATCATTCCATTTCCATTCTACTGTACATTTTTGGCCAAAACATTCCAAGCCTGCCCACCATGACAAAATAAAGAAGGTAGGTAGGGGGGTGCTGAGGCTGAACAGAAAGTCTTATGCCACGTACACACGATCATTTTTCAGCATGAAAAAAACGTTGTTTTTCAAAAACGTCATTTAAAATGATCATGTGTGGGCTTCACATCATTTTTCAGGTTCTGAAAAACGACAAAAGAAAAACCTGAACATGCTGCATTTTTTAAAGTCGTTTATGTCGTTTTTCGGGTTGTAAAAAATGATCGTGTGTGGGCTAAAACGACGAAAAAAACCTGCGCATGCTCAGAAGCAAGTTATGAGACGGGAGCGCTCGTTCTGGTAAAACTACCGTTCATAATGGAGTAAGCACATTCATCACGCTGTAACAGACAGAAAAGCGTGAATCGTCTTTTACTAACACAGGATCAGCTAAAGCAGCCCAGAGGCGAATGGAACTTCCCCTTTATAGTGCCGTCGTACGAGTTGTACGTCACCGCGCTTTGCTAGATCATTTTTTAAATACGATGGTGTGTAGGCAACATCGTTTTAATGATGAAGTTGGGAAAACGTCGTTTTTTAGACATGCTGAAAAACAACGTTTTCTTTCATGCTGAAAAATGATCATGTGTACACGGCATTAGAAATTCGATCTGGTTAGAGAACAATGATAACTGTATAAGTGTAACATAGGCAACATCTTTCGTAGTATTGAGGCTCCCCCTTCTTCATGACGTAGGTAGTGTTAGATCTATTAGTCGTGGGCACTGCATTCTGTATACTAATATTGTATTGGTGTGTTTTTGTCACTGTAGGACAGACACTCCAGAACAGTGTTATAGTATGACCCAGACTGCAGTACACAACACAACCAACAGATCTAACCATAGGCACACACCCTAATTAAATTCAAATTCAAATTTTTTTTTTTTGTACAGCAACACCAATTCTTGCTTTTGTAGCACTACCCCCTGAAGGAGCTGCTGGTTTAGATTATGGCCTGCTGTTACCTTACTGTTCCAATGCGCTCGTTTCAGGGATTCTCCTCGAAGAGTTGTCCAGAAAAATGTCTGCACCAAACACGAAGTCTCTTTCAAGGTTTTTATTGAACAAAGTTCTCCAACAGAGGTGTAGAGGGATGGGGAGAGACTCAGGCACCTTTGCTTTGCAGATCACGGGTACAACTTAGATCCAGGGCTGTCTTAATGAGAGGGCACACCTGCACGTTCCCCAAAGCAAATGGTCCTTGAGCCCCCACTGCCCTGAAATTGGGGGCCCCATGATGGCACTGAGAGTGATAGATACACAGGGGAGGCAGTCTACCTCCTACCTACTTGATGTCTGTTTACCTGCACTGTCATCATTGTAGGGGCCCCAGAGCATTACTTTGCCCAGGGGCCCATGATGCTATTGAGACGGCCCTGCTTAGATCCAGAGGATTAATTCAGTTCCACACTGGATGTCAGCAACCACCAGATAGGCCTACTCTCACCGGCCTAGCAGCTGGTGCGAACCTAGTCAAAGTCTCTGCCACAGACTTGATAAGTGTTGTCAGGCTGCCCCACGATCTTCTGCCACAAGATTGTGTAACCACTCGCACACTTTGTACAGTTCCAATAAAGTACACAACTCACGGCGCCAAGAATCTTTTAGCCAGGCCGGCAGCACCGTGAAGTAAATTTGTCAGGATATGTCCTTCAGTTGAATCCCACTGGTTCAGCTTCCTCCCGTAGGCAAGGTAGCGAAGGACCATTCCTGGATTAGTAGGCCCCAGAAACTCCTGGGCCTTCTCTCAGTTGCGAGGCCTCGGACCAGCTGACCCCAAGGCTACGAAACAGCTCACACATCCCTGAGGCCAGGAGGGTCATCAGGTCAGGATCGGAAGACCCCGCCAAAACAGCGTCTGTCCCTTAAGTACCCCTCCCCAGAATGCACAGCGGTTGACCACACCCCCTGAGCCACTTCTGGGAAAGAGATACCCAATGCATCCAGCCTGCTGCCTTTCCAACCTTGACCTGTGGTAACAGCGACACCCACCGTCAAGGGGAAAATTGCACAACCCAGCTGAACTGAAACAGAACCAACAATTTAGCATAATCCTTCTGAGCTAAACTACAGCTCAGACACTAAAATTTAACACATAGCGCATACTCAATTGTAGCATTTCGCTACACTTTCATCAAGAGTACATCTAGAAGGTTACAGGGTGAAAGCACCACCAACACCTAACACCCAAAGACCAATTTTTCCACAACTGTTTGACAAGGGCCTCAAATTTCCCTTTTTTTACAGCAAGGCCAAATCTTGCTTTTATCAAGAGTATCTCTACAGGGTTATGTTGTGGAGGCAAGATAGAGAGAGAAGGACGCGCCAAACTAAGTGCACTATCCCAAAGATTTAATGCATAGGCGGTGTTAAAAAAACGTACTGAATAAAAGATAAATATGGGCTCATTTGTGAATAAATCTCCGGGCTGTCATCCAGGCGGCTGTCGTTTTTCATGAGAATGTCGTGGGTGTGTGGAGTGGTTTCCAGCCGCTCAGTTGGAGAGAGAGAGAGGCAGTTCCTGGAGCTTTGAGTAGTCAGGAAGTCACACTCTGGCAGCATGGAGTGTCCCACAAGTATGACATCATCAAATGGAGACAGCCCAGTGATTTTTAAATACCAATGTGTCCTTTAACCATTTAAGGACCGCCTCCTGCACATTTACGTCGGCAGAATGGCACAGGCACGTACCTGTACGTCCCCTTTAAGTGCCCAGCCGTGGGTTGCCCGCGACCCGGTCCGAAGCTTCGTGGCCGCGGGACCCGCGGACCCGATCACCAACGGTGTCCCGCGATCGGTCATAGGAGCTGAAGAACGGGGAGAGGTGTGTGTAAACACACCTTCCCCGTTCTTCACAGTGGCAATGTCACTGATCGTCTGTTCCCTGATATAGGAAAAGGTGATCAGTGACGTCACACGTCCAGCCCCGCCCCCCTACAGTTATAAACACATATGAGGTCACACATAAACCCTACAGCGCCCCCTAGTGGTTAACTCCTAAACGGCAATTGTCATTTTCACAGTAAACAATGCATTTTTATAGCATTTTTTTGCTGTGAAAATGACAATGGTCCCAAAAATGTGTCAAAATTGTCCGATGTGTCCGCCATAATGTCGCAGTCACGAAAAAAAAAACGCTGATCACCGCTATTAGTAGTCAAAAAAAAATATTGATAAAAATGCCATAAAACTATCCCCTATTTTGTAAACGCTATAAATTTTTGCGCAAACCAATAGTTAACCACTTCCCGACCGCCGCATGTTAATGTACGTCCACAGAATGGCACGTACAGGCAAATGGGCGTACATGTACGTCCTTGCCTTCTAGCGGGTGGGGGGTCTGATCGGGTTCCCTCAGGGAACGATCCGGGACGACGGCGCGGCGATTTGTTTATAGCCGCTCCGTCGCGATCGCTCCCCGGAGCTGAAGAACGGGGAGAGCCGTGTGTAAACACGGCTTCCCCGTGCTTCACTGTGGCGGCGTATCGATCGAGTGATCCCTTATATAAGGGAGACTCGATCGATGACGTCAGACCTACAGCCACGCCCCCCTACAGTTGTAAACACACACTAGGTGAACCCTAACTCCTACAGCGCCCCCTGTGGTTAACTCCCAAACTGCAACTGTCATTTTCACAATAAACAATGCAATTTAAATGCATTTTTTTGCTGTGAAAATGACAATGGTCCCAAAAAGTGTCAAAATTGTCCGAAGTGTCCGCCATAATGTCGCAGTCACGAAAAAAATCGCTGATCGCCGCCATTAGTAGTAAAAAAAAAATAATTAATAAAAATGCAATAAAACTATCCCCTATTTTGTAAACGCTATAAATTTTGCGCAAACCAATCGATAAACGCATATTGCGATTTTTTTTTTACTAAAAATAGGTAGAAGAATACGTATCGGCCTAAACTGAGGGAAAAAAATGTTTTTAGATATGTTTTTGGGCGATATTTATTATAACAAAAAATATTGAATTTTTTTCAAAATTGTCGCTCTATTTTTGTTTATAGCGCAAAAAATAAAAACCGCAGAGGTGATCAAATACCACCAAAAGAGTCCACTGTTTCTCTGAAAGTATGTGACCCTTTAAGTTTCTGTTGCACACCTGAGGGGATTACCCCCCCTCCATATGTATTCATTGACGGCTCCCCCCCCCTCCTGGACCACAAAGAGAGCCCAATTGGGGTGGCCGGGAAGGGGTGGAGACCATAGTGCGTATATGTTTACGTTAAGTTGACGATGATGTTTATCCGCAATCTGTTTCCGAAGCTATGTTTCCCTCACTAAGGGATGTCATTCAGCTACGTCGTTGCGCGACGTACAATGTTCATATTGTACTTGTACTCCTGTTAAAACCAATAAAAACGATTGGATGAAAAATACCACCAAAAGAAAGCTCTATTTGTGGGGAAAAAAGGACGCCAATTTTGTTTGGGAGCCACGACCGCGCAATTGTCTGTTAAAGCGACGCAGTGCCGAATCGCAAAACCTGGCCTGGGCATTTAGCTGCCTAAAGGTCCGGGGCTTAAGTGGTTAAACACTTATTGAGATTTTTTTTACCAAAAATATGTAGAAGAAAACGTATCGGCCTAAACTGAGAAAAAAAAAAAAAATTTATATGTTTTTTGGGGGTATTTATTATGGCAAAATGTAAAAAATATATATATTTTTTCAAAATTGTCGCTCTATTTTTGTTTATAGCGCAAAAAATAAAAACCGCAGAGGTGATCAAATATCACCAAAAGAAAGCTCTATTTGTGGGAAAAAAAAGGACGCCAATTTTGTTTGGGAGCCACGTTGCACGACCACGGAATTGTCAGTTAAAGCGATGCCGTGCCGAATCGGAAAAAGGGGCAAGGTCCTTAACCTGCATAATGGTCCGGGTCTTAAGTGGTTAAAGAGACATTTGTTTTTTCAGTTGTCTGGACTATGTCTGAATACAGTTCTAATGCGCCAGTTCCCCCCCCCCCCCCTAATTATGTTGTGAAGGCACCACCAACAGCCAAAGACCAATTTTTACGCACCTGTCAGGCCCCATACACACGAGAGGATTTATCCGCAGATACGGTCCAGCGGACCGTATCCGCGGATAAATCCTCTCGAGGATTTCAGAAGATTTCTATGCGATGGCGTGTACACACCATCGCATTGAAATCCGCGCTGAAATCCTCTGCCGATGACGTGTCGCGCCGTCGCCGCTATTATGACGCGGCGACGGGCGCGACGCTGTCATATAAGGAATTCCACGCATGCGTCAAATCATTACGACGCGTGCGGGGAATCCCTTTGGGCGGATGGATCCGGTAAGTCTGTACAGACGAGCGGATCCATCCGTTGGAATGGATTCCAGCAGATGGATTTGTTGAGCATGTCAGCAAATATCCATCTGCTGGAAATCCATCCCAGGGGAGATTTATCTGCGGATAAATATCCGACGGAGTGTACACACCATAGGATCTATCCGCAGAAACCCATTTGATGGGATTTATCTGCGGATAGATTCTATGGTGTGTATGGGGCCTCACTCGTATCCAAAGCATGCAAAAGAGATCTTGGCCTGAGTGTACTATAATTTGGCTTCTTCACATAAGGCTTGCTCACTGTGGTGCAAACATTTGTTATTTCCATCCAAAGAGACACCAGAATTTATCCCCAAAAAATCTATAATCTTGAGTGCACTAAATTGTTTCCTCATCATACAGACTGGATCTGGTGTGAACTAGTACTTACAACAGACACCCACAGAACACTTTCTGACCTTAAAGTATATCCAAAGCCGGAACTTGAAAAATGTTTTTGATAAAATTAAAGTTCGGTACAGTGTTGCCAGTTATCTGCTTGCCGACCAGCCGCCGCAGTTATACGGCAGCAGGTAAGCTCTGCTGGGCGAGATCACGTAGCTATACGTCATCTCGCCGAGCAGCCAATAGCCAATAGCCAAAGGGGCACCCGCGATCGCTCGTTACAGAGCGGGGACCGGGAGCGGAGTGTGTAAACACACCGCTCCCGGTCCTGTCAGGGGAGAAATGCCTGACCGTCTGTTCATACAATGTATGAACAGCGATCAGTCATTTCCCCTAGTGAGTCATCCCCCCCTTCAGTTAGCACACACCCAGGGAACATACTTAACCCCTTACCCGCCCTCTAGTGTTAACCCCTTCCCTGCCAGTGGCATTTTTATAATAATCAATGCATTTTTATAGCACTGATCGCTATAAAAATGCCAATGGTCCCAAAAATGTGTCAAAAGTGTCCGAAAAGTGTCCGCCATAATGTCGCAGTACTGAAAAAAAAATCGCTAATCGCCGCCATTACTAGTAAAAAACAAATATTAATAAAAATGCCCTATTTTGTAAAGGCTATAACTTTTGCGCAAACCAATCAATAACCGCTTATTGCAATTTTTCTTTATGAAAAATATGTAGAAGAATACGTATCGGCCTAAACTGAGGAAAAAAATGTTTTCTTTTATATATTTTTGGGGGATATTTATTATAGCAAAAAGTAAAAAATATATTTTTTTTTTCAAAATTGTCGCTCTATTTTTGTTTATAGCGCAAAAACGAAAAACCGCAGAGGTGATCAAATACCACCAAAAGAAAGCTCTATTTGTGGGGAAAAAAGGACGCCAATTTTGTTTGGAAACCACATCGCACGACCGCGCAATTGTCAGTTAAAGCAACGCAGTGCAGAATCGCAAAAAGTGCTCTGGTCTTTGACCAGCAATATGGTCCTAGGGCTGAAGTGGTTAAAGTACCACAATGCAAACTAGCAAAAAATAGTCTAGTCATGAAGGGGGTAAAACCTTCCAGAGGCAAAGTGGTTAACACATTGAGCACATCTCAATAAACATTCCCAATGAAATTATTTGTTAAAATTATCACCCCAGCCCTTGCAGTTTTCAACTTTCAGTGTAGCTGGCTCCTGCTGTCTTAGTATTGATTCTCTGAGCTCCCGGTCTTCACAGTGGACAGGTAATAGTGGACAGTGCAGTCTGAAGCTTGGGAAGGGATTGAGGAGGAGGAGAGAGGATCAGAGGAGCAGAGGAGTGCCTTTCCATTCTAGGGATGTGTGTTTCAATTAAAGCTGCATACTCAATAAGTGACTAAAGCAATACTAAAGTCTTAGCAATACTAAACATGTTATACTTACCTGCTCTATGTAGTGTATTTGCACATAGCATCACAGATCCTCCTCTCCTTAGCTCCTTCTTTGGCACTCCTGGCCCCTTCCTCTTGTTGAGTGCCCTCACAGAAAGAAGCTTGCTATGGGGCACCCGAGCCGCAGCTCCTTGTGACCATTCAGACACAGAGCAGCAGCCCGGCCCGCCCCCTCTCTCTACTCATTGGCTCACTGACCTTGATTGACAGCAGTGGGAGCCAATGGCGCTTTGCTGCTGTCTCAGTGAATAAGGAGGGAGAGTCCTGGACATCCAAGTCTCTCGTGCAACATCGCTGGATTGAGATGGGGCTCAGGTAAGTATTGGGGGGGGGGGGGTTGAGGCGGACTGCTGCACACAGAAGGCTTTTTATTTTAATGCATTAAGATTAAAAAAAAAACTTTTGCCTTTACAACCACTTTAAGACAATGTAAATGTGGTTCCTACCTGTCCAACCCGGAATACAGGATGGAGTGCAGTATGAGTGGGAAAGCCTAGTCTACATACCTGTGCTATGCAGGAACCGAGAGTGCATTATGCAGGTAGTTTCTCCATTGCCAGTCAATTATCACTGGGGAAACCTGACACACCACCCAAATGTTGACAATGGGTGATCATATATGTAGCGCTCACCCCTGCAAGGGCGGCTGGATTCCATGGATTCTTCTCCTAAATTAGCGCAGAGGCAGCCAGGCACACTACAACAGTTCATTCACTCTGGCTGAATAATCTGTGTCTTTTTTTATTTATTGCTGACTGAGGAGGACAATAGGGTATGGGCAGGGCTGGTGCAAGGATTTTTTACACCCTAGGCAAAACCTAATTTTGCCGCCCCCCCATTAGCTCCACCCCTTTTGCCCTGCCCATGTATGCGGCGGGGGTGGAGTTTTTTTGTGTCACCTCTCCACCTATTTCCTCAGCCACCTGCGCCTCTGGAACCGGCCTGAAGACAAAGAGTGGCAATACAGCACCCCAATGTCATCAATTACCTCTTTCCCCCATTACATCAGTGTCCTCAGCCTCATTCCTTGAACCTCAGTCTCCTCCACAGCCCCTCACCCTGCATACCAGTCCCCTCCACAGCCCCTCACCCTGCATACCAGTCCCCTCCACAGCCCCTCTCCCTGCATACCAGTCCCCTCCACAGCCCCTCACCCTGCATACCAGTCCCCTCCACAGCCCCTCACCCTGCATACCAGTCCCCTCCACAGCCCCTCACCCTGCATACCAGTCCCCTCCACAGCCCCTCACCCTGCATACCAGTCCCCTCCACAGCCCCTCACCCTGCATACCAGTCCCCTCCACAGCCCCTCTCCCTGCATACCAGTCCCCTCCACAGCCCCTCACCCTGCATACCAGTCCCCTCCACAGCCCCTCACCCTGCATACCAGTCCCCTCCACAGCCCCTCACCCTGCATACCAGTCCCCTCCACAGCCCCTCACCCTGCATACCAGTCCCCTCCACAGCCCCTCACCCTGCATACCAGTCCCCTCCACAGCCCCTCACCCTGCATACCAGTCCCCTCCACAGCCCCTCTCCCTGCATACCAGTCCCCTCCACAGCCCCTCACCCTGCATACCAGTCTCCTCCACAGCCCCTCACCCTGCATACCAGTCCCCTCCACAGCCCCTCACCCTGCATACCAGTCCCCTCCACAGCCCCTCACCCTGCATACCAGTCCCCTCCACAGCCCCTCACCCTGCATACCAGTCCCCTCCACAGCCCCTCACCCTGCATACCAGTCCCCTCCACAGCCCCTCACCCTGCATACCAGTCCCCTCCACAGCCCCTCACCCTGCATACCAGTCCCCTCCACAGCCCCTCACCCTGCATACCAGTCCCCTCCACAGCCCCTCACCCTGCATACCAGTCTCCTCCACAGCCCCTCACCCTGCATACCAGTCCCCTCCACAGCCCCTCACCCTGCATACCAGTCCCCTCCACAGCCCCTCACCCTGCATACCAGTCCCCTCCACAGCCCCTCACCCTGCATACCAGTCCCCTCCACAGCCCCTCTCCCTGCATACCAGTCCCCTCCACAGCCCCTCACCCTGCATACCAGTCTCCTCCACAGCCCCTCACCCTGCATACCAGTCCCCTCCACAGCCCCTCACCCTGCATACCAGTCCCCTCCACAGCCCCTCACCCTGCATACCAGTCCCCTCCACAGCCCCTCACCCTGCATACCAGTCTCCTCCACAGCCCCTCACCCTGCATACCAGTCTCCTCCACAGCCCCTCTCCCTGTATACCAGTCTCCTCCACAGCCCCTCTCTCTGTATACCAGTCCCCTCCACAGCCCCTCTCTCTGTATAACAGTCTCCTCCACACAGCTGCCCCCCTCCCTGTATAATAGTCTCCTCCACACAGCTGCCCCCTCCCTGTATACCAGTCCCCTCCACAGCCCCTCTCCCTGTATAACAGTCCCCTCCACAGCCCCTCTCCCTGTATAACAGTCTCCTCCACACAGCTGCCCCCCTCCCTGTATAATAGTCTCCTCCACACAGCTGCCCCCCTCCCTGTATAATAGTCTCCTCCACACAGCTGCCCCCTCCCTGTATACCAGTCCCCTCCACAGCCCCTCTCCCTGTATAACAGTCCCCTCCACAGCCCCTCTCCCTGTATAACAGTCTCCTCCACACAGCTGCCCCCTCCCTGTATAATAGTATCCTCCACACAGCTGCCCCCTCCCTGTATAATAGTCTCCTCCACAGCCCCCCTCCCTGTATAATAGTCTCCTCCACAGCTGCCCCCTCCCTGTATAATAGTCTCCTCCACACAGCTGCCCCCTCCCTGTATAATAGTATCCTCCACACAGCTGCCCCCTCCCTGTATAACAGTCTCCTCCACAGCTGCCCCCTCCCTGTATAATAGTCTCCTCCACACAGCTGCCCCCTCCCTGTATAACAGTCTCCTCCACAGCTGCCCCCTCCCTGTATAATAGTCTCCTCCACACAGCTGCCCCCTCCCTGTATACCAGTCCCCTCCACAGCCCCTCTCCCTGTATAACAGTCCCCTCCACAGCCCCTCTCCCTGTATAACAGTCTCCTCCACACAGCTGCCCCCTCCCTGTATAATAGTATCCTCCACACAGCTGCCCCCTCCCTGTATAATAGTCTCCTCCACAGCCCCCCTCCCTGTATAATAGTCTCCTCCACAGCTGCCCCCTCCCTGTATAATAGTCTCCTCCACACAGCTGCCCCCTCCCTGTATAACAGTCTCCTCCACAGCTGCCCCCTCCCTGTATAATAGTCTCCTCCACACAGCTGCCCCCTCCCTGTATAACAGTCTCCTCCACAGCTGCCCCCTCCCTGTATAATAGTCTCCTCCACAGCTGCCCCCTCCCTGTATAATAGTCTCCTCCACAGCTGCCCCCTCCCTGTATAATAGTCTCCTCCACAGCTGCCCCCTCCCTGTATAATAGTCTCCTCCACAGCTGCCCCCTCCCTGTATAATAGTCTCCTCCACACAGCTGCCCACTCCCTGTATAATAGTCTCCTCCACACAGCTGCCCCCTCCCTGTATACCAGTCCCCTCCACAGCCCCTCTCCCTGTATAACAGTCCCCTCCACAGCCCCTCTCCCTGTATAACAGTCTCCTCCACACAGCTGCCCCCTCCCTGTATAATAGTATCCTCCACACAGCTGCCCCCTCCCTGTATAATAGTCTCCTCCACAGCCCCCCTCCCTGTATAATAGTCTCCTCCACACAGCTGCCCCCTCCCTGTATAATAGTCTCCTCCACAGCTGCCCCCTCCCTGTATAATAGTCTCCTCCACAGCTGCCCACTCCCTGTATAATAGTCTCCTCCACACAGCTGCCCACTCCCTGTATAATAGTCTCCTCCACACAGCTGCCCACTCCCTGTATAATAGTCTCCTCCACAGCTGCCCCCTCCCTGTATAATAGTCTCCTCCACACAGCTGCCCACTCCCTGTATAATAGTCTCCTCCACACAGCTGCCCACTCCCTGTATAATAGTCTCCTCCACACAGCTGCCCCCCCCTCCCTGTATAATAGTCTCCTCCACACAGCTGCCCACTCCCTGTATAATAGTCTCCTCCACATAGCTGCCCCCTCCCTGTATAATAGTCTCCTCCACAGCTGCCCCCTCCCTGTATAATAGTCTCCTCCACACAGCTGCCCCCTCCCTGTATAACAGTCTCCTCCACAGCTGCCCCCTCCCTGTATAATAGTCTCCTCCACACAGCTGCCCCCTCCCTGTATAACAGTCTCCTCCACAGCTGCCCCCTCCCTGTATAATAGTCTCCTCCACAGCTGCCCCCTCCCTGTATAATAGTCTCCTCCACAGCTGCCCCCTCCCTGTATAATAGTCTCCTCCACAGCTGCCCCCTCCCTGTATAATAGTCTCCTCCACACAGCTGCCCCCTCCCTGTATAATAGTCTCCTCCACACAGCTGCCCACTCCCTGTATAATAGTCTCCTCCACACAGCTGCCCCCTCCCTGTATACCAGTCCCCTCCACAGCCCCTCTCCCTGTATAACAGTCCCCTCCACAGCCCCTCTCCCTGTATAACAGTCTCCTCCACACAGCTGCCCCCTCCCTGTATAATAGTATCCTCCACACAGCTGCCCCCTCCCTGTATAATAGTCTCCTCCACAGCCCCCCTCCCTGTATAATAGTCTCCTCCACACAGCTGCCCCCTCCCTGTATAATAGTCTCCTCCACAGCTGCCCCCTCCCTGTATAATAGTCTCCTCCACACAGCTGCCCACTCCCTGTATAATAGTCTCCTCCACACAGCTGCCCCCTCCCTGTATACCAGTCCCCTCCACAGCCCCTCTCCCTGTATAACAGTCCCCTCCACAGCCCCTCTCCCTGTATAACAGTCTCCTCCACACAGCTGCCCCCTCCCTGTATAATAGTCTCCTCCACACAGCTGCCCCCTCCCTGTATAATAGTCTCCTCCACAGCCCCCCTCCCTGTATAATAGTCTCCTCCACACAGCTGCCCCCTCCCTGTATAATAGTCTCCTCCACAGCTGCCCCCTCCCTGTATAATAGTCTCCTCCACAGCTGCCCCCTCCCTGTATAATAGTCTCCTCCACACAGCTGCCCACTCCCTGTATAATAGTCTCCTCCACACAGCTGCCCACTCCCTGTATAATAGTCTCCTCCACACAGCTGCCCCCTCCCTGTATACCAGTCCCCTCCACAGCCCCTCTCCCTGTATAACAGTCTCCTCCACACAGCTGCCCCCTCCCTGTATAATAGTATCCTCCACACAGCTGCCCCCTCCCTGTATAATAGTCTCCTCCACAGCCCCCCTCCCTGTATAATAGTCTCCTCCACACAGCTGCCCCCTCCCTGTATAATAGTCTCCTCCACAGCTGCCCCCTCCCTGTATAATAGTCTCCTCCACACAGCTGCCCCCTCCCTGTATAATAGTCTCCTCCACAGCTGCCCCCTCCCTGTATAATAGTCTCCTCCACACAGCTGCCCACTCCCTGTATAATAGTCTCCTCCACACAGCTGCCCCCTCCCTGTATAACAGTCTCCTCCACAGCTGCCCCCTCCCTGTATAATAGTCTCCTCCACACAGCTGCCCCCTCCCTGTATAATAGTCTCCTCCACAGCTGCCCCCTCCCTGTATAATAGTCTCCTCCACACAGCTGCCCCCTCCCTGTATAATAGTCTCCTCCACAGCTGCCCCCTCCCTGTATAATAGTCTCCTCCACACAGCTGCCCACTCCCTGTATAATAGTCTCCTCCACACAGCTGCCCACTCCCTGTATAATAGTCTCCTCCACACAGCTGCCCCCTCCCTGTATAATAGTCTCCTCCACAGCTGCCCCCTCCCTGTATAATAGTCTCCTCCACACAGCTGCCCCCTCCCTGTATAACAGTCTCCTCCACAGCTGCCCCCTCCCTGTATAATAGTCTCCTCCACACAGCTGCCCCCTCCCTGTATAACAGTCTCCTCCACAGCTGCCCCCTCCCTGTATAATAGTCTCCTCCACAGCTGCCCCCTCCCTGTATAATAGTCTCCTCCACAGCTGCCCCCTCCCTGTATAATAGTCTCCTCCACAGCTGCCCCCTCCCTGTATAATAGTCTCCTCCACACAGCTGCCCCCTCCCTGTATAATAGTCTCCTCCACACAGCTGCCCACTCCCTGTATAATAGTCTCCTCCACACAGCTGCCCCCTCCCTGTATACCAGTCCCCTCCACAGCCCCTCTCCCTGTATAACAGTCCCCTCCACAGCCCCTCTCCCTGTATAACAGTCTCCTCCACACAGCTGCCCCCTCCCTGTATAATAGTATCCTCCACACAGCTGCCCCCTCCCTGTATAATAGTCTCCTCCACAGCCCCCCTCCCTGTATAATAGTCTCCTCCACACAGCTGCCCCCTCCCTGTATAATAGTCTCCTCCACAGCTGCCCCCTCCCTGTATAATAGTCTCCTCCACACAGCTGCCCCCTCCCTGTATAATAGTCTCCTCCACACAGCTGCCCCCTCCCTGTATACCAGTCCCCTCCACAGCCCCTCTCCCTGTATAACAGTCCCCTCCACAGCCCCTCTCCCTGTATAACAGTCTCCTCCACACAGCTGCCCCCTCCCTGTATAATAGTATCCTCCACACAGCTGCCCCCTCCCTGTATAATAGTCTCCTCCACAGCCCCCCTCCCTGTATAATAGTCTCCTCCACACAGCTGCCCCCTCCCTGTATAATAGTCTCCTCCACAGCTGCCCCCTCCCTGTATAATAGTCTCCTCCACAGCTGCCCCCTCCCTGTATAATAGTCTCCTCCACACAGCTGCCCACTCCCTGTATAATAGTCTCCTCCACACAGCTGCCCACTCCCTGTATAATAGTCTCCTCCACACAGCTGCCCCCTCCCTGTATACCAGTCCCCTCCACAGCCCCTCTCCCTGTATAACAGTCTCCTCCACACAGCTGCCCCCTCCCTGTATAATAGTATCCTCCACACAGCTGCCCCCTCCCTGTATAATAGTCTCCTCCACAGCCCCCCTCCCTGTATAATAGTCTCCTCCACACAGCTGCCCCCTCCCTGTATAATAGTCTCCTCCACAGCTGCCCCCTCCCTGTATAATAGTCTCCTCCACACAGCTGCCCCCTCCCTGTATAATAGTCTCCTCCACAGCTGCCCCCTCCCTGTATAATAGTCTCCTCCACACAGCTGCCCACTCCCTGTATAATAGTCTCCTCCACACAGCTGCCCCCTCCCTGTATAATAGTCTCCTCCACAGCTGCCCCCTCCCTGTATAATAGTCTCCTCCACACAGCTGCCCACTCCCTGTATAATAGTCTCCTCCACACAGCTGCCCACTCCCTGTATAATAGTCTCCTCCACACAGCTGCCCCCCCCTCCCTGTATAATAGTCTCCTCCACACAGCTGCCCCCTCCCTGTATAATAGTCTCCTCCACACAGCTGCCCCCTCCCTGTATAATAATCTCCTCCACACAGCTGCCCCCTCCCTGTATAATAGTCTCCTCCACACAGCTGCCCCGCCCCCTTACCTCACACAGCAGGTAGAAGACAGAGCATGGCATGTCCGAGCATAGGGCGGGAGATGTTCAACTCTTCATTTAACAGAGATGATTGGTTGCTAGGACAGCCCCTAGCAACCAATCACAGGCTTTTTAACTTAAAAAGTTTGACAAACTTCTGCTCGTACATTGTGTCTTCTCTACCTGCTGGATGAGAGCGGCGGCGGGGGAAGGAGGAATCACACAGGAGAGGAGAGAACACCCAGGCAGGCTGTTCTACAGGTTCACTGTCCCCTGCACATGAACCCCCCTCACCCCCCTCGCTCTCTTCAGCAGTGATACTCTGCAGCAAGCGCTGGACCTAACAGTGCTGGGAGCGCAGTTTGCACAGAAAGCAGTAGCACAAATGAAACACCTCACTCCTCACCGACGCAAGTAGCCAGCATTGCGCTCCCTACTGATGTGCGCTCTAGGCCATCGCCTAACTTGCCTATTGGTAGCGCCGGCCCTGGGTATGGGATACTCCAGGGGCACCCAACCCCTGGACCAGTGCCGGACCGCTACCTGTTGATGACCAGGCCGCACAGCAGGAGATGAAAAGTGACTGTGGTCCACACAGCGCTATCACAGACCGCGGTTGCTGCTCACCTCCTGCTGTACGACCATGCCTGTGTGCCCTCTCCCAGCTCCATCACCCACCAGGTCAACGATGTCACCCAATCAGCAGGGCAGGGGCGGGAGAAGCTCTCCGCTCTGATCTGCAGATTGGTGTGGAGGGTTTCCCCCGCACCCTGCCCTGCTGATAGGATGAAATCGTCAGGCAGGGAGCTGGGAGAGGACACATGTATTAATCACAGCCTATGCCCTGCCAAAGGTAGGAGTTCTGTGCAGGGGAGGCAGACATTAGAATGGGAAGTTTCATGTTAGAGGAAGGTGGGGGGGGGGGGGAGACTGCATAAGCATTGTGATGGAGGAGGCTGTGATTGCTAGGGGCACTGTGATATAAAGGGGACTGCACTGTAAAGGGGCACTGTATCGTTACAGTGCCCCTTTACAGTGCATTTCCCTTTACATCACAACCCCCTTCTCCATTACAGTGCCCTCTTTACAGAGCAGTCCCTGTTACAATAATGTAAAGGGGAACTGTGATGTAAAGAGGACTACACTGTAAAAGGGCACTGTAATGTAAAGGGGGGCTGTGATGTAAAGAGGACTACACTGTAAAAGGGCACTGTAATGTAAAGGGGGGCTGTGATGTGAAGGGGACTGCACTGTAAAGGAGGGCTGTAATATAAAGGGGACTGCACTGCAAAGGGGCAGTAAAGGTGGACTGTGATGTGAAGTTGAACAGAGGACACTGATATATAGGAGGGACTGTGCTGTAAAGGGGGGCTCAAGAGCCCCTACCCCTCAGTTCCCTTGGAAAATTGGCTGCCGTAAAACCGGTCCCTGGTGCCAAAAAGTTTGGGGACCATTGTTACTCCAAACTGTCTAGGCACAAAGTTACAGCAGATAATTCTCTCGGTAACAGCAGATTTCGCTTTACAGCAGTGTGCCAGGAGAATATTAGGCGTAGAATTAGCAGAGGGCAACCATTTTCCACTCTTTCCACTCTTAGCTGTAGACCAGGAGAATGCTAGAACATGGGTAGAACTTGAAAGTACAGTGGAACCTCGGATTGCGAGTAATGCGGTTAACGAGCGTTTCGCAATACGAGCACTGTATTTTAAAAAAATCGTGACTCGGTTTGCGAGTGTTGTCTCACAAAACGAGCACGATTCAGGCCAAAGCGGTGTACGGGGGGCGCTATCTGCAACGTAGAGAGCGTACTGACTCTACTGTTGTCCAAGGGAGGGGGCGAGCACGACACTCCACACCAGGGAGAAAGCCTCGCATTACTGTGTGGAGTTACAGACAGAAGAACAGGAAGTGAGGATTTCTCAGAAGAAATAAGGACATTTAAATGCAAAATGGAAGGATGAGGTAAGTGAAGGAGGACTGCACTAAGGTAAAGGAAGCTATTTAGGAAACAAAAATTGTACCTTTACAACCCCTTTAAGCTTTAAATAGTTTCTTTATATCTCCTCGGAGTTATGCTTTGGTGAATTACAGAGTTTGAAAAGTTAATTAGTGCAGAAACAACTCTGTTGGTTCAAAATATCTTTATTTTATATTTTCTTTCAGCATGGATAAATATTTTTTTTCCATTTGATATTAATGGCCTGGCTTAATTGATTGTGAATATTATTTTAGCCTTTTGCTCTCCTGCTGTTCCCATGTACTTTGCTGTCATTTTTTTTTTTACGCCACGCTTATTGCAATCCATTTGCATAAATATTGCCCTTATTTTTTACCCACACTGAGCCATTTGAAGATGAACATGAAATAAATGGCTTCTTTTTTTTTTAAGCGTTCAAACGATATTTATAGCAGTCATATTTTTGTACCGCAAACATCCATTAGTCTTAAAATAAATCCTGTGGCCTCCGAAGTACATAATGGTCTGTGTTTTCGAGGAAAGGGAATGCATTATGTAAATCAGGCTTTTGAAGGGCTCTGTTTACATTGCAGTCTCTGTAGAACGTAATAACTTTGGTAAGAGAGGGTTTAATAAATCCGTGGGGTTTATAGAATGTATATTTGCTTGACAAATAAATATATCACATACATTGATATCATGGAATGAAAATATTGTTCTAGATTTCTAGCAGATAGTACCACTTTGGTGGTAAAGGGATTTGTCTGTCAAATAACATTTCCACACACAAATACATTATTATTTGTACCTTTTTTTATAGTTGAATATCTTTTTTTAAATGATTGTTATTATTAATTATTAACCACTTGCCCCCCGCTAACATTACATTTACTGCTAGCGGACGGCAATGGCAGGCACACTTTTTATTGCAGAATTTTCATCATCCACATTGATTGATGTGAATGGAGGAATGTGTTTTTATTCAGCCCACAAGCTCCATGAAAAAAAGAACATTACAAGTATGCCCAACATTAAAAGAGTAGATGGATGTGTGGTGGAAGTTGTCTGCTGTGGGAATATGTGGACTCACAGCCCAAAAATGCATTCTGCTACCCTTCCCAAGTTTGGGAATACCACATGTGTATGTGACTTTTTGGCAGCCTAGCCATGTACAGGCCCCCTAAAATCCAATATGCACTTTCAGGCTTTCAAGTGGCTTTAATTATGCATTGGATTTCCTGACTACCTATCACATTTTTTGGAGACCCTAGGGGGGGTGAAAGAGAGAGAGAGGGGGTTGAGAGAGAGGGGGAGAGAGAGAGATGGGGTGAGAGAGAAGGGGGAAAGAGAGGGACAGAAGGAGAGAGAGAGATGGGGTGAGAGAGGGACCGAGAGGGAGAGAAAGAGAGAGAGAGATGGGGGTGAGAGAGAAGGGGGAAAGAGAGGGACAGAAGGAGAGAGAGAGATGGGGGTGAGAGAGGGACAGCGAGAGAGAGAGATGGGGGTGAGAGAGAGAGAGAGGGGAAGAGAGGGACAGAGAGAGAGAGAGATAGATAGGGGTGAGAGAGAGAGGGGAGAAGAGAGAGAGATAGAGATGGGGGTGTGAGAGAGAGGGGAGATGGGGGTGAGAGAGAGGGGGAAGAGAGGGACAGAGAGAGAGATGGGGTGAGAGAGGGGAAGAGAGGGACAGAGAGAGAGATGGGGGTGAGAGAGGGGGGTAGAGAGAGAGAGATGGGGGTGAGAAAGAGGGGAGAAGAGAGAGGGGGAAGAGAGGGACAGAGAGAGAGAGAGATGGGGTGAGAGAGATGGGGTGAGAGAGAGGGGGAAGAGGGGACAGAGAGAGAGAGAAGTGGGGGTGAGAGAGAGAGGGGGAAATAGAGAGATGTGGGTGAGAGAGAGGATGGAGTGAGAGCAAGAGGTGGTAAGAGAGGGAGGTGAATGAGATACAGAGGGGCTGAGGGGTGTGTGTAAAAGAGGGGGTGAGAGAGGGAGAGATGGGGGGCGAGTTGGGTGAAAGGGAAGTTAGAGAGAGAAGGGGGTGAGAGAGAGAGATGGGGGTGATAGAGAGATGGGGATGATAGAGAGGGGGTGAGAGAGACAGGGGTGTTCAGTATACCTGCAGTCACCAATTATGGCCCCAGGCTGCTCTCCTCTAGGCTCAGAAAAACAGGATCTAAAGCATCTGTGTGCTCTATTTAAATATGCTGTGTCTACAACAGGACCTTTTACTTCTTTGTGTGGTGGTCAGGGGGGGGGGTGAAGTGTGTGTGTGTGGGGTCAGACACAGCAGGGATGGGATGCAGAGCAGATTCAGCCTCCTCTATTCTGTTCATATAGCAGACTGAACTAGGCACTGCTGATCCTGTGTCTCAATATCTCACTCACACGATTCCTGTGAGTTATTACAGAATCGCCACTGTACAGTGCACTCACCCCCAGCTCACAGGCAGAAAGGTCCTGGTTAGCAAGGGAGATGATGCAGTAGATCCAGTGCTGTGGTTAAAATGGAATACTGTTTCCCTGAAAATAATCCCGGGTCTTATATTAATTTTGGCAACAAAAGACACAGTAGGGCTTATTTTTGGGGGAAGGTCTTACCATGTAATGTGCCGTCTTCTCTCCCCCTCTCTCTCCCTGCCTGACAGGAATCCCCAGTGTGAACCAAATTAAATTGCTTGTACAATCCTATAATTCACTTTGTTACAGTATTATATAATGTACAATGTGTATGTTTGTGTAATATAATTGGGCCAAATACCTTCGTTATAGTGCCGCTCTGCACTTCTGTGACCTGTCGGAGCTCTCTTCCCCACAATTACATTACAGAAACACACACATTATACATAATGTACTACTGTAATAGAGTGGATTATAGGATTTTACAAGCATTTTAAACTAGGGCTTATTTTCGGGGTAGGGCTTATATTGCAGCCCTCTTAGAAAATAACGCTAGGTCTTATTTTCAGGGTAGGTCTTATTTCCGCTGGAAACAAGGTAGATTACTCTGAGTGTGTGACAAGGCACATTGGGCCCCCCTTCCCTTTGGGCCCGTGTTCCCGGCACACTTTTTCACACTGGATGATACACCACTGATCCCAAACAACATTGTACCAAAAGAAGACAAAAAAAAGGGATTTTTTTTTCTTATCCATACATTTTTATTGAAATGGAAGAGAAATAGTACAATACAGTACATTCATCACACGTATATTGATGCAACGATAGTACAATTTAAGCACCTGGAGCGCACAATAGGTACAAGAAATTTAATAAATTGAAACACATGAATTTCCTCATAGGGTGTTGGTGTTTGACCCCCCTTACAGGGGTTGGGCCAGTCACCCCAAATGGGGCTCATTCTGTGATCCGCCCTTGCTTCTTATAAATCAGAGGCTTAATGAAAGCCCCCTCAGAATGCATACAAAGTAATCACTAGTAAAACATAAGCATATTAATAAGTAATACTGGGTACAAAACGGATGATTTCCCATCCTGTTCCATATTTCTATGTCAATATACCAATAAACATAGAACTAATTTAAATATGTGAAGCACAATTTCTCCATTTGTACCAGGAAAGAGATTTTTTTATGAGTCATACCCCAGGAGAACCCCAGGAGGATATAAATACACAAGGTATAACATTATTAACAGTACTTTATTAAAACATTAAAAAGATTATTGTTTAAAAAACCATAAACAATATCTATTCTTCTATTGTCTTCTAACTAAATTGGCACAAATCAGTCAACATGTTTCCCAAAACTTTTTTGTGACTTTGAGAGCCAAGAAAGCACCTACAAAGAAAACAAAACAATTTAAGATTTAGATATGAATCCAAAGTATACAATTCTTGAGAAGAAGAAAAATACAAAACACAAAAATTAAACCTAAAAAAAGTTATTTACTGCTATATTCTTTGGGCCAGATTCAGGTAGATCTGCGGCGGCGTAACGTATCGCATTTACGTTACGCCGCCGCAAGTTTTACGGGCAAGTGCTTGATTCACAAAGCACTTGCCTGTAAAGTTGCGGCGGCGTAGCGTAAATCCCGCCTAATTCAAATGATCCGGGTAGGGGGCGTGGATCATTTAAATTAGGCACGTTCCCGCGCCGAACGTAGTGCGCACGCTCCGTTTTGAAATTTCCCGCCGTGCTTTGCGCGAAATGATGTCGCACCGACGTCAAGTTTTGAACTTCGACGTGAGTTACGTCCTTTCCTATTCACGGACGACATACGCAAAAAAATAAAAAATTCGACGCGCGAACGTCGGCCATACTTTAACATGGCAAGTCTATCTATACACATAATAGCAGCTTTAACTATACGCCGGAAAAAGCCGACTAGCGACGACGTAAGAGAATGCGACGGACGCGCGTACCTTCGTGGATGGCCGGAAAAAGGTAATTTGCATACCCGACGCGGAAAACGACGCAAACTCCACCCAGCGGGCGCCAAAGTATTGCACCTACGATCCGAAGGCGTACGCCTGTCGGATCGAAGCCAGAAGCCTGAAGATACGACGCAGCAAATTTGAAAGTACGCCAGTGTATCAGCAGATACGCCGGTGTACTTCTTCTGTGAATCTGGCCCTTTGTGTATATCTCACAATCTATAGGGATTTACAGAATACAGCACAGTTTATTTGTTATATACATGATTAAAGCCGTCTATGATCTGCCGCATCTTATTTGGATCGATTCACTGTCTGTCAAGCTACTAAAGCTAAGTTAACATCTCATCACACTGGACTAGTTATAGAGATCAGAAGGTTGGAACCTACAGTGTGGCGTTCTTTACACATTAATGGGAACCTTGATCTACTTTTTTAATTGAGGGCGCTTATTGTACATCTATATTTTTTAGAGGAGTTTCCCCTCGCGGAGCATGCTGGGGAAGGGTATATCTGTGGCGGGCGCCATCTTTATTGGTTCTTCCCGCGGGGTCCAGGTTCCAGGTGTGACATCCACCTTTAGGGTGCGCGCATCCAACGGACCCCAGCGATGGCCCTCCAGACCGGGGTCGCCTTCCACACGGAGTTCCATGTTCCTGAGAGGGGCCCCAGTGACTTGCTGGGACCCCAGTTCTATTGAAAGGATCCCAGGCTGGGTGCCGTTTGATTGGGGGGTCGGCTTGAGGATAACCCGGAGGCAGGTTATCCAACAGGGCTTGAACGAACCAATCGGGGATCTGGTGACCGGAATGCTGACAGGTATGCTTTGCTGTCATCCGGTGACCTATGCTTTAAGGAGTTCTCTAAGCTAAAACTTTTAACCCCCGCTGTGCCCGGGCTGTAAAACTATACAAAATAAACTTTCACTTACCTGCCTACGATCCCCCGTTGTTCCGATATCGCCGCCCCGTTCTCCGGTCCCGGTCTCTTCCACTTCCTGCGGGTCGGTGACTCACAGTGCGCTCAGCCTATCAGCGGCCGCGACGGGACATTGCTGCGGCCGCTGATAGGCTGAGCGCACTGTGAGTCACCGACCCGCAGGAAGTGGAAGAGACCGGGACCGGAGAACGGGGCGGCGATATCGGAACAACGGGGGATCGTAGGCAGGTAAGTGAAGGTTTATTTTGTATAGTTTTACAGCCTGGGCACAGCGGGGGTTAAAAGTTTTAGCTCAGAGAACTCCTTTAAATCTACTGGGAGCATTTGCTCAATTCGTCCATCTAGCTCATCCAAAGTAATAGGCCTGTGGCAGAGGCCCTAGAGCCAGGTCTGTGAGAGAGATATGTTTCTCCCAGCAATCTAAGTGACACTTCGGCTGCCAGGCTTGTGGCAGAAGTCTGTCCGGAGGCACTTCACCCACTCTGGCTAGAGTGGCGACGAACTGCAATTAGATACTACTGAGAGCAGGATTGCACGGTCCATATCCAGGCCTGATACTGCAACGTTCTCTCTCTTGCTTCATCAACCTTTTCTTCCTATTTGATATTGGCCGTGTTGGCCTGGAAATAAAGCATTGGAAAACCTTTATTCATTGTCTGGACATTCGCTCACTACTCTGTTCTCCAACTGCACCCCTAGACAACACTAAGGTAACTTAATACGCCAACAACAAATCAGCGGGTCCTGTGGGGGTAGCGCTACACGTGGGGGCTCGACCGGGATATCGGCTGTTGCCATCGACAAAGGAGATTGTGAGTAGCCATTTATTAAGGAGCGAAGAGTGTTCGGTGTCATGTGTTTGAACTGTCCGGCTACGAGGAAGTTAACCTTGCATCACTAAGCTTGGGCGTAGGTGCGGCCTAGCACGCGCCTACAACTTGCCTGGACAAGTTCTTCAAGTGGGAGGAGCCATCCTCCCCTGCGCGGGACGTATAATAGGATTTTGCGCCAAGCCAGTAGAGCACCGCCCATCAGCAAGGAAGAAGAACCGCATGATGATGTCTGCCTTCCTCTCCGCGACGATCAGACCCCAACTACCTCGCCAAGGGTCCTCAGCATGTTTGCACCGCCGGGAGTATCGGTCACTGACACAGGCGTCCGTTTGGCCACAGAAGGACGGTTTGTGTTTTTGTCCAGCGGAGGAACGGAGATGCTTGGACTGACCTGTCCTCAGTGCGAGGAACTGTCCGTCAAAATTCAGCCTTTCGCCGTTGCCAGAGATGCCGGGCCTATTTGTTCATCGCCACATCACCCATCAAGACTCCACCATCGGTGGAGCTCGTAGAGCCAGAGGCTTCCAACATAGAGGTCATCTCGGTCTTATCAACCCTGACCTTGCAATCGGCTACCCCGTCATCCTGCTCCCCGGAGGTAGGCCCTATGACCGAAGATGACCCAACTAGTGTGACCAGCTTATCGGACGTGACCAGTCTACCGGACGTGACAAAATTACAGGCCGATACCACTTCGGAGAACATCCCCTCCACAGCGATCTCTGTATGGCGTACCTCCATCGAAGTGGGGTCTGTTCCAGCCTCCCGCAGCTACGGTCGAGGCCTACCCTCATGCCATTCCTCACCGGATTAGGTCAAAGATCCCACCGCCAAACCCTGCGGTTATGTGCCTGCGGAAGAGTTGCACTCCTCTGAGCTTGATCCTGTGTCTGAAGGAGAGGACACTTTGGAAAGTTTATTCGAACCAGGGTTCCCGGCATCGCAAGGCCGGAGCACATCCCGTGGGTCCCAGCAGCTGACCTGGGGAGTCGGTGAGTCTATTTCTGTCTTCCCTACCTTGCTCACCACCCCTGTGCCCCTTGTTGCTCCCGTATTGAAGGGCACCAGATGCTTTAGTACTGCCGGGACCAGGAGACCCACTGAACTTGCCCAATTTGGCTCGCTTACAGCGAGTGGTGGTCCAATGGGTTGCCTCTGAATATGGATATGAATACCCATATGTGCCGCCCCCTCTCCTTTACCAGATTGACCAGGAGAGGGAAGAATGGTGTCAAAACGCTGTATGGGACCACTTGAATGTCCCGAGAAAGAACGGGAGTGCCCTTATGCTTTTGCCATTGTGGGGAAGCATTTTCAGGACTGTCTCAGAGATTGGAGCTGGGGCAGACATATTTACAGGAATCGGGTTGTGTTGAGGTGTCCCGGGAAAGAGGATCAGACCTTTTGGGTTTTATCGACCACTGCAAGAGGGGACACTGTTATGTTGCCTGACCCCCGGTTCTATAAGTAAAGCACATGTGGGCTTTGCCTAACTACTTACCTTGACAGAAGTTTGGACAAGGGTTTGCCCCGTTCAGTTTTTCTCCAAGTTTCCCCTTTCCCCCCTGCTCCTCCAGATCCACATTGACATTTTTGTGAAAAACTCTTGGGAGGGGTTTGGGTTCAGTAAGTTAGAGGGGGTCCTTGCCAACGTCTCCACAGCAGTCCAGGAAGAAACCGCAAGAAAAGTACTGCTCTACTTTTGTTTTTCACTACCCTTTCACTTCTACTTCTTGCACTTGAAAAAAAAAAAAGAACTGCCGCAGTACCAGCGCACTGACCGCTAGGGACAGTGTTCTGCAACGTTACAATGCAGGACAGAAATGTATATACGGTTTTATAGTCTTGCAAACAGAGTAATATGCTCAAGCACTTCCATTAGGATGGAAGTTTTGCGTTCAGGCGTGAGCGTGCAGTTTCCACTCTGACCTTGGAGGTTGTATATTGAAAATTATATTGGTGACATCAGGATGTATATTGTGTATTTTGTATGCTTCTTTATCTTTCCTATACAGGTTTTTCTGGACCCACCTACTATTAACACTGCGGAGAATGGGCAGCTAGATAGATAGGGTTGTGTATGTTTGTATGTCTCCTGTTATTTAAATGATGTCAATATTGTAATGCAATGTGTGAATCCTGTCCTTCCTTCTTTTCCTCCTTTTTCTGTCTGGTTTAGCAGGTATCAGGCTAGCATTCGGGCTTGACAGCTTAGGACACTGGGGACAGTGTCATTTCAAGTGGGGGGAGTATGTAGCGCCCCGTTACTTTCAGTATGGGCACTACGCTAAAGTTAGTGGGGAATGGGAGAGTTATTTTGCTCCCATTCACAATTTGTCAAATTTGGGCTGCTGTCATTCCAGAAATGTCCTGTACGTCAGCCTGCGCTCCAGGGGTGTTGTTTCCACCCCTGGGCAATAGTACATCACTGGGAAAGACCCTGAAAGACAGGGCTTTCCCAGTGACGTACGAGGGTGCGTCAGAGGGGACGGGGTCACGTGACGGGTGGCCGGCGCTTCCCCTATATAAGTAATGTCACAGCTCCAGCGCGTCATTCCGCTGGGCTGTGTCCAGCGGAGAGTGGAGCTCCCCTGCTGCGCTCTGGAAGGATGGATCTTCTGCATCGCTGGACCGGACCGCTGATCATCCGTCACTGGAGAGATCGTCCATCGCTGGATAGGAGACAGTGGATTCACATCCCTGGATTTTTATTTATTTTTTTATTAATAAAGGATTTTTTTCTACGGTGTCTGTGTGTTTTTTTTTTAACTATTTACACTTCCTTCGTGAAATGGTAGAGGTACAGTGTACCCCATTACCAATTCACATAGGGGGGGGCAGGATCTGGGGGTCCCCTTTGTTAAAGGGGTCTTCCAGATTCTGATAAGCCCCCAGCCCGCAGACCCCCACAACCACCGGGCAAGGGTTGTGGGGATGAGGCTCTTGTCCCCATCAACATGGGGACATCCTCCCCATGTTGAGGGTATGTGGCCTGGTGCGGTTCAGGAGAGGGGGGGGGGGCGCACTCTGTCCCCCCCTCTTTTCTGCGGCCGGCCAGGTTAACGTGCTCGGATAAGGGTCTGGTGTGGATTTTTAGGGGGACTCCACGCCATTTTTTTTAAATTTGGGGTGGAGTTTCCCTTAAAATCCACACCAGACCTGAAGGGCCTGGCATGGATATTTGTGGGGAACCCTACGTAATTTTTTTTTTTTTACGGCGGGGTTCCCCTTAATATCCATTCCAGACCTGAAGGGCCTGGTAATTTAATTTGGGGGACCCCCACACATATTTTTTTTCCTTTATGAATGAATCATCTCTGTAATTGAAAGCACCGACAATTCATTAGAGCCGCAAAGCCGGTTTTAAATGGCTTTTTTTCTTTCAGAAATGACACTTTGTGCAGGGACAGTTCTATGTACGGGAAACATGCGCTTTTTCACATGCTGACTTTACACCCCCCCCCCTAGGTATGAAATTTAAAGTAATATTACACTTTTATTGTTTCACTTTTAGCATTATTAAATTCACTGCTCCTGAAAAAACGTCCGTTTAAAAAAAAATTGTATTGATACATGTTTCCTGGGACAGGACCCGGGTCCCCAAACACTTTTTAGGACAATAACTTGCATATTAGCCTTTAAAATTAACACTTTAGATTTCAAATGTTCGAGTCCCATAGACTTTAACAGGGTTCTAATGTTCATACGAACATTTGGTGTGTTCGCAAGTTCTGATGCAAACCGAACAGGGGGGTGTTCGGCTCATCCTTATTCCTGAGAGGGGCCCCAGTGATTTGCTGGGTCCCCAGTTCTATTGAAAGGATCCCAGGCTGGGTGCCGTTCGATTGGGGGGTCGGTTTGAGGATAACCCGGAGGCAGGTTATCCAACAGGGCATGAACAAACCAATCAGGGATCTAGTGAACGGAATGCTGACAGGTATGCTTTGCGGTCATCCGGTGACCTATGCTTAAATCTACTGGGAGGATTTGCTCAATTCGTCCATCTAGCTCATCCAAAGTAATAGGCCTGTGGCAGAGGCCCTAGAGCCAGGTCTGTGAGAGATATGTTCCTCCCAGCAATCTAAGGGACACTTCGGCTGCCAGGCTTGTGGCAGAAGTCTGTCCGGAGGCACTTCACCCACTCTGGCTAGAGTGGCGACGAACTGCAAATTGATACTACTGAGAGCAGGATTGCTCGGTTCATATCCAGGCCTGATACTGCAAAGTTCTCTCTCTTGCCTCATCAACAATTTCTTCCTATTTGATGTTGATGTTGGCCGTGTTGGGCCTGGAAATAAAGCATTGGAAAACCTCTATTCCTTGTCTGGACATTCGCTCACTACTCTGTTCTCCAACTGCACCCCTAGACAACACTGAGGTAACTTAATACGCCGATCCCAACAACAAATCAGCAGCTCCTGCGGGGGTAGCGCTACATTGGTTTATTGATTTATTGGGTGTATATTTGTTTTGTTTTGTAAAAATAGATATAATATTTACAGTAAATCTAAAATTCAGTAGTAAAGTAGATACAAGATGAATGTAAATGGATTTAATAAATGGAGCAACTCACATTCAAACTCAACTGACGTCTATGGACGCTGAAATGAAAAAAGAAAAAGTTTGTTAAAGGATAATAGACAATTTTTTTTTATACCATATGGCAAGTAAACCTTACTCTAGATCAACTGCTACATTCCAAATTCAATGGCTGGAGACCGGTGCTCTGGCTGGGATGTTCAGTCCCCAATGCAAACAATCCATAGCAAATAAAGCTGGCTGCTTGGTGTATTCTTCAAGGTGATTCTTTATTGGCTACATATAAAATGACACAGCATGCAAACTGCCAACGTGTTTTGGATAATACAGCCTTCCGCAGAGCATGCTATGAGGAAGGCTGTATTAGCTGAAACGCGTTAGTAGTTTGCATGCTGTGTCATTTTATATGTAGCCAATAAAGAATCATCTTGAAGAGTACACTGAGTAGCCATCTTCATTTTCTATGGACCATATGGCAAGTAGCAGTGATTTTAATAATACTTAAAATGAAACATTAAAAGGGAGATTTACTAAACCTGGTGCACACAGAATCCGGTGCAGCGGTGCCTAGTAACCAGTTTCTAGATTTTTTTTTTATGAAAGCTTAAAGTGGAGTTCCACCTAAAAGTGTAAATTAAGCTCATTTGTCTCCTCTCCCCCTCCGGTGCCACAATTGGCACCTTTTAGGGGGAGGGGGCACAGGATACCTGTCTTTGACAGGTATCCTGTTCCCACTTCTGGGAGTCCGTGCCGTGGCCCATGACATCAGCGTGGGGCTCCCTCCTCCTCCCCTGTTGCCGGCCAGTAGGAGAGAGGAGTGGGGCCTCGCGCATGCGCAGTAGGGTTCTCGGCATGAAGCTGTAAGACTACACTGCCGAGTTCCCTTATCCGCAATGGCGGTGGCAGCACCGACAGCTGATGGAAACATCAGCTGCGGTGCCGATATCACTGGACTCCAGGACAGGTAAGTGTCCTATTATTAAAAGCCAGCAGCTACAGTATGTGTAGCTGCTGGCTTTTAATTTTTTTTTTTTTTGGGTGGACCTCCGCTTTAATTCAACAAGCTGAAGCTAGAAGCTGATTGGTTACTAGACACAGCTGCACACTGCACGCTGCTTATACAGGTGTTTTGTGTTTTTTCTTCAGTCAGTAGAAGCAGCTCTATGTTAGCCTATGTGTCCATGCACATTAGAGAGTTTACTGGCATATTTTTAGAGGAGCCTTTAGAAGCAGAAAAAAAAGCCTTCAGAATCGCACTTTTGAGAGGAGCCTTCAGGCAGAAAAAAAACACTTAGGGGCAGATCCTCAAAGAAATTACACCGGCTTATCTGTTGATACGCCGCGTAATTTCAAATTTTGCGCGTCGTATCTTTGTTTTGGTATCCACCAAACAAGATACGACGGCATCTGTGTTAGATCCGACAGGCGTACGCCGTCGGATCTAAGATGCAATTTTCCGGCGGCCGCTGGGTGGCGTTCACGTCGTAATCTGCATCGAGTATGCAAATTAGCTATTTCCGACGATCCATGAACGTACGACCGGCCGTCGCATTCTTTTACGTCGTTTCCGTTCGGCTTTTTCCGGTGTATAGTTAAAGCTGCTATCTGGTGGCGTACTCAATGTTAAGTATGGCCGTCGTTCCTGCGTATAATTTTGAAAATTTTACGTCGTTTGCGTAAGTCGTTCGTGAATGGGGCTGGACGCCATTTACGTTCACGCCGAAAACAATGACGTCCTTGCGACGTCATTTGGAGCAGTGCACCCTGGGAGTTTTGACGGACGGGGCATGCGCAGTTCCTTCGGTGCGGGGACGCGCTTCATTTAAATGAAACACGCCCCTTACTCGCCGCATTTGAATTCCGCGCCCTTATGCCGCGAGAGATACACTACGCCGCCGTAACTTACGGCGCAAATTCTTTCAGGATTCAAAGATTTGCAAAGTAAGTTACAGCGGCGTAGCGTATCTCACATACGCTGCGCCCACGCAAATGTATGTGGATCTGCCCCTTAATGCTCATAAACTCGCATAAGTGTGGTGTTTAGGAGCATGTACCCTAAAGATTCCCAACTCCTTCAAATAACATACCTGTGGGATGCCCTCACCCTGCCTGTGAAATGGTGCATCTGTATGATGAATATGATGTACAAAATACTGCAGCAAAACTGACATTTACAATGAAAACGAATACAATGAAAATTGCCGGCAAATGACAATTCCCTGCCAGTTTGATTTTAGTTGTACCAGGAACCCCTAGCAGACAGCTGAAAGACTGAATAGGCATGCATCACTGGCTTTCTAACAACCAGCCTGACCCAGAAGCTGATTAAACACCCAAATTAATTTGCCAGTTTGCTAAACGCCATACAGTCGAAAATTGATCCAAAACCAAACCTCATGCCTACTAGAAGCACCTTGATGCTTTATACAGGATATGTGCCAACTTATAAGGCCCACTGAGTAAGCACATATTGGGGATGATTTACTAAAGCTGGAGCACTCAGAATCTGGTGAAGCTGTGCATGGAAGCCAATCAGCTTCTAACTTTAGCTTATTCAATTCATCTTTGACAATAAAACCTGGAAGCTTATTGGTTTCTATGCAGAGCTGCACCAGATTTTGCACTCTCCAGTTTTAGTAAATCCCCCCTCAGAGGAAAAGTGTTGAGGTGCTTTCTAAATCAGGGGTTCTTAAACTTTAAAATCTGAGGATGCAAAAAAATAAAAATGTATACCAAACTCAGGCCTCGTACACACGACAGAGAAACTCGACGTGCCAAGCCCGTCGAGTTCCTCGACGAGTTCCTTGTTGAACTTGTCGAGAAGCTCGGCAGGCTTGCTTTGCGTACACACGTAACATACCAAAATCTTGTCGTTCTCCGGCGCGATGACGCTCACGACGTATGACGCGACTATAAAGGGGAGGTTTGATTTTGTTGGCGCCACCCTTGGGGCTCCTTTTGCTGATTCCGTGTTTACGCGTGTTAGTAAAAGTTTGGTGAGTGACGATTCGTGCTTTTCAGTCTTTGTGCTTTCAGATTGATCTCTGCCGTTCAGTTTGTACTTGTGTGGGTCGTATCTAGGCAATCGAGACGTGCGGTCAGGTCGTATTGTTTTACATTGCGGTCCTGTCCCCGCGTTTTTCATTGTCAGGGTCGTTCTTCATAGGTCTTGCTGTTCTTCACTGCGGTCTGTTTAGTGCAATTCTGATTTGTCGTTCGTAACTAGCCTTGTAGCCATGTTGCAGGCACCTAGTCGTCGCCGACTTCGTGCTAAGCATCTTCTGTCTATAGGTCTGTTTGTTTATGACCTAGACAATGAGGAGTTCATGAACAGGAGGAGGACACGTTCATGGACCAAGAATTGGTTGCTCCGTAGGAACCAATTCTCTCACATGCCTTTGCTGCGGGAGCTTCAGGAAAATAATCCTGTTGATTACAGGAATTTCCTGAGGATGTCTGATCCCGTCTTTCAGCACCTGTTGGCTTTGGTGTCCCCCTATATTACCAGGCAGGACACCGTTATGCGGGAAGCCATCAGTGCTGAGCAGAGGCTAGTTGCCACCCTCCGTTATCTGGCAACTGGGAGAAGCCTTCAGGACTTAAAGTTCTCCACGGGCATCTCCCCCCAGGCTCTGGGCCTCATCATTCCTGACACCTGCTCTGCCATCATCCAGGTTCTGCAGGAGGAATATATGAGGGTAAGTTTTCTCCTTTAATATCACATTTTATGTCTATAATGTATGCTAATGTCTTGTAGTTATCTCCTCCTTCCCTAATTACCATGTCTGGAATATGCTGTGAATGTCCCCTTTGCCCCCATGCATGATGTAAACTTTGATGCCCCTTTTTTGGCCTACATGCATATTTTCCATCACTTACCTCCCCAGCATGCTATCCTGGGCCCCAACCTACCTAGTCTAGTCACTTCCCAATGTATTGTGTTATATCCATTGTAATGTCCCCCCCCTCCCCTCCAAAATGTGTTGTAAAGTCTATGTTCACCAATATTTTTTTATTTTTTATTTTAATTTTAGGACTCCCAAACTCATCTAGCCCTCCCCTCCAAAATGTGTTGTAAAGTCTATGTTCCCCAATATTTTTTTTTTTTTATTTAAATTTTAGGACTCCCAAACTCATCTAGCCCTCCCCTCCAAAATGTGTTGTAAAGTCTATGTTCACCAATATTTATTTATTTTTTATTTAAATTTTAGGACTCCCAAACTCATCTAGCCCTCCCCCTCCAAAATGTGTTGTAAAGTCTATGTTCACCAATATTTATTTTTTTTTTATTTAAATTTTAGGACTCCCAAACTCATCTAGCCCTCCCCTCCAAAATGTGTTGTAAAGTCTATGTTCACCAATAATCAAAATTAATTTTTTTTAGTACTCCCAAACTCATCTAGCCCTCCCCCAAACTTGGGCATTGGCCCATCAGAGGGGGTGTTTAATGTGTTAATTGGCTAAATATATTTAGATATAATATGCTAGTTCCCAGAAATGTTATAATGCTTATAATGTCTTTGTATAATCTGCTTGCAAGGTTATGTGGCTAATTTTTTCTTTTTTTCTTCCCCAGCTTCCGTCCACACCACAGGAGTGGCAGTCTGTGGCTTTGGACTTCCAGACCCGATGGAACTTCCCCAACTGCGGGGGAGCCATCGACGGGAAGCACGTCCGCATCGTGCCTCCACCCCGTTCAGGATCCCAGTTCTTTAATTATAAGGGGTTCAACAGTATTGTGCTGATGGCGGTGGTGTCAGCACAGTATGAATTCCTTTTTGTGGATGTCGGGATGAATGGACGGGTATCGGATGGGGGAGCCTTCAGGCAGACGGAGTTTGCGCTTCGCCTTCAGGATGATGATCTGTCATTGCCACCGGATGACCAGAATGTAGAAGGCCTGCCATTTGTTTTCCTGGCTGATGAAGCGTTTGCCCTGGGACCCCATCTTATGAGGCCATTCCCTCAGCGCACCCTCACCCCAGAGAGGAGTGTCTTTAATTTCCGGCTGGGCCGAGCACGTAGAGTGGTTGAGAACGCTTTCGGCATCATGGCCAGCCGGTTCCGCCTTTTCCTCACCTCTCTCCACATGGCGGAATATAAGTGGAATACTATTATTTTTGCCTGCTGCATTCTCCACAATTTTTTGCGGAGACAATCTCCAAATTATATGGCCCTGGTTGGGCCCGAGGCACAACATTTGACCCCTGCAGAAACTTTGGCGGGCCTTGAAGCTGGCCACACAGGACTGCCCCCCCAGAGTGCCCGTGAAGTCCGGGACAAATACATGGACTATTTCATGGGTAGGGGGGCAATACCATCTCAATCAAATTTGCCATAATTGTAGCTTTCAAAAAAATAAATCATAATCTTTTTTCGAAACTTGTTATGTCTTGCTTGTGTTGTTTGGAGTTCTTTACTAAGTGTAACTAAGTGTATTTTCATTATCAACTAGCAAACATTTCCCAGGTGACCCCCAAACCAAACACATAGAAAATTTTACGTATTTTATGAAAAACACCACACACTTTTTTGAGGTTCAAAAGCTCTTTATTTTCTTAATTTATTTATTTTTATTTTTTCATAAATACCCTACAAAAATTTTTGGTATATTTTCTCATACAATATACAATCATTTTTGTATTTTTTTTGGTCATTTTTCTCATACAATATACAATCATTTTTGTATTTTTTTTGGTCATTTTTCTCATACAATATACAATCATTTTTGTATTTTTTTTGGTCATTTTTCTCATACAATATACAATCATTTTTGTGGGTGATTTTTCTCATACAATATACAATCATTTTTGTATTTTTGTGGGTGATTTTTCTCATACAATATACAATCATTTTTGTGGGTGATTTTTCTCATACAATATACAATCATTTTTGTATTTTTGTGGGTGATTTTTCTCATACAATATACAATCATTTTTGTGGGTGATTTTTCTCATACAATATACAATCATTTTTGTATTTTTGTGGGTGATTTTTCTCATACAATATACAATCATTTTTGTATTTTTGTGGGTGATTTTTCTCATACAATATACAATCATTTTTGTATTTGTGTGGGTGATTTTTCTCATACAATATACAATCATTTTTGTAATTTTTTTTTTTTTTTTTTTATTAAATAAAGTATAAAATCTGGTTTTATTATTTTTTTTTTTTTTTTTTATTAAATAAAGTATAAAATCTGGTTTTATTATTTTTTTGGTTTTTTTTTTATTAAATAAAGTATAAAATCTGGTTTTATTATTTTTTTGGTTTTTTTTTTATTAAATAAAGTCTAAAATCTGGTTTTATTATTTTTTTTTTTTTTTTTATTAAATAAAGTATAAAATCTGGTTTTATTATTTTTTTTTTTTTTTTTTTATTAAATAAAGTATAAAATCTGGTTTTATTATTTTTTTGGTTTTTTTTTATTAAATAAAGTCTAAAATCTGGTTTTATTATTATTTTTTTTTTTTTTTTATTAAATAAAGTATAAAATCTGGTTTTATTATTTATTTTTTTTTTTTTTTATTAAATAAAGTATAAAATCTGGTTTTATTATTATTTTTTTTTTTTTTTTATTAAATAAACTTCAAAATCTGCTATTTAAATTTTTTTTTGGTATTTTTTTCAGATTCAGACTCTCCCCAAAACATCCAATACATTTTTTAATTTAGTTTCCACCCTCCTTGCTCTTTCATTATTTTTTCTGTTGGCCAAATGTATCTCCTCCACCTCTTCTCTGCAGGCCCATATTTCCGAGATCAGCATCTGTTTTGTATGCCTGTCCAAGCCACCACCTGATCCTGAAATGTGGGACAAAACAATTTATTTAAATTAGGCAGGCCTACATCTACATTACCTGAAGCTGGGTTAGTTATATGTTACTTTACCTGATGTGGTGGCAGGCTGCGCATCATCACCATCCCTCGGGGGTGTGGCTTGCTGGACTTCTTGCTCCCGTGTTGAAGCTTCATGACGCCCTACGAGAATGAAGAAAATGGAAACAGGATTTTTAGAGCTTATAGGCCTGAAAGAGGAATATGATTCACTTTATAAAATTTCTGGGACTATTGATGTTTAGAAAAACCCCTCAGGGCAAAACACAGGATTGAAGGCATTCACAAAGATCCTGACAAATCTTGTAGCTTTGGTCTACTTTTAAACATGTAAGCCAACAAAGTATACACTGGATCACCTCAGCTCTGTGTGAAGCCCAAAATGGGTTATTAAAGGGGACAACAATTATGCAAATGAGTCCACATGTGTCACCGACTGCTGAGCAGACTCTCCTTTTACTGTATATTTAATTATTAAAAAAAGTTTTGTGGTTTTAATAGCACATCTACATAATTTTCACGATTGATCTCACCACAATTTTAAAAAAATGTCATAATTTGTAGGATTTTAAACACAATATTTAGTCGTTCCGAATGGACGTCCAGTTTGACGACAAATTATTGTGCCTAAAAAAATATTACAGTACAACCTGAAATAAAAAACACATGGCGCGGAACAAATCTTACAAAATATATAACAAACTTACTTCTTCTAATCACTCTCCTGATCCTCTTCATTTGTTCCGGCTCACGTTTCTTAAGGTCACACCACCTTTTCCGGATCTGCTCCTTGGACCTTTTCACTCCAAATTTGCGATGGAGACTCCTCCTCACCTTCTCCATTATTGCGGCCTTGACCTTGTTCGGGTACTTATATGGCCCATGCCTCCCATCGTAGTCCTCTGCTTTGAGGATGAGGACCATCTCCACCATTTCCTCAAAGGTCATGTTGGAGGCCTTACAACTGATTCGCCGTGCTGCCATATTCTCCAACATGTGCTTCCAACCAAAAAAAGATGAAAAAGGGGCGGGGAAAATACGATACCATGAACGTCAGGGGCGGGGAGACGTGCGTAAAGTCCCACATGCGCGTGTATAAAGGGCTACCACGTGAGTAAAAGGGGCGTTCACAGTTTGTGGAAGACGGCGGAGATAACGATCGGGTCAAAGACCGGTATGTAACTACATTTTACATGTTTTTCTTGATTGAATGATTTTGTGGCCTACATCTTAGGTTCAGAAATTACAACATAGCCAGTTTGAAATTTGAAGGTAATGGTCCGCTATAGTGCCGTCGTACGTAAACAACGCTTTGATTATGCATTTTGATCCAACTACTGTTGTGTGGGCAATCTCGGTTCTCATCAGGATGTCTTCTAAAAACAAGTCGGTTTAAACATGATGCAAATGGTCGCTTTTATGTCTTGACCAAACTATATCGGAGTGCTTTTATCTAACTAACGTTTCATACACAAATGAGGATGAGATCTGGCTTATTAGTTCGACACAACTGGTCATCTGTTTCCTAGGAACTGACCCAACATGATCTGCTGCCAATTCCACCTTGTCGTTTTTGCGACGGAAGATAAGGGGCGGGGGGGAAACATCAATTTTTTTTAAGCATGGGCGGATGTCGTGTGCGGAGTGTATATAAGGCTCGAACACATGTAGCGTCCATACGACCGGGTTGCGTAAGAAAGACGTTTGAACGACAAGCGTGTAGGTATGCTTCGAACTTGGGACAGCAGTGGCATATTCAGGAAAGACAGACATTTAAAGGAGCACTAAGCCAAAATTGTTTGGGGCAGAAATAACTAACTTTACATTATATCAGTCTTGATTTCATGTCCTCATTGTCCCTTTTTGCTTTTAAGCAGCTGTAATCATTTGCATAAATCATCACTTCCTGGTTCTGCTCCCTCTCAAATTTATCAGGGGAGCTTGTCACTGTGGTCTAAGCTGTGTGTCTAAAAATCAACCAAAACAATGCTACTAATTTTAGAAATTAAAATATGCCCTGCTTTTATTTTTTTTGGGTTCTGTGTGTCTCTTTACTTCACAGAAACAATAACTAAATTTAAAACCAAAAGTGAAACTAGAGGCACATTATATGTATGCACTTGTATGTCTCTAGACACTGTAAACAGTAATTTCCTCCAAAAATATAGTTATCCATTAGTGACCCTTTAAGGGCTAGCTTGTGAGAAAGAGTAATTGACTTTCTAGATTGTGTAGTGACATTATTTTTTTATCCTTGGTTTTGGACAGGAAAAGATGAATCTCTTTAACCGACCCGACTTCTTGGAGATCTTCATTGATAGGTGGCAAGAACTTCCTGTTCTGTGGGCCACCAAAGACCCCATCTCTCGAAATAGAGAATTGCGCAAAACTGCACTGGAGAGCCTGCTCCCACTTGTGCGGAGACAGGTGGGGTTTGATGTGACAACTGACCAGTTGGAGGTCAAAATTGGGACCTTGAGAGGCACCTACAGGAAGGCACGCAACAAGGTCTTGGCTTCGATGAGGTCTGGAGCTGGAGCAGGGCGGGTATTTAAACCCAAGTTGTGGTACTACAGCAAACTGAGCTTCCTGGATGAACACCTGGAGGTTAGGGAGTCACTTTCTAGCCTTCGCCCCAGAAGCCACAGAAGCTCCAGCCTTCCCTCCAGCCAACCTGCTGCTCCCTCTGCAGAAGAACCCTCTCAGCAGCCTTCCATCCTGGATGAAGATCCAGATTTGCCCAGCTGGAGCCAGGTATATAGTACTTTCAATGTGCAAATATGTGGTGTTCAAATGTTGTTAAAGAGATGTAAATTAAGATATTAAAGGTAAATAAAAATTAGATCTAAAAGTGTTATTCCTAAAATTTGTCAGTATTGGCCATGAATTTTTGTGGTGTGATTGACCATAAAACATGGGTCAGAATGATTGGCTTAGCTAAGTCGTGACCAAAAAAAATGCAACAGTCAGGAGCTTAAATAAATAAACCAAAAATGTTAAAAAATAGTAAAACTTTACTTTTTTTCCATACACAGGACGAGACCAGGCAGCAGGAGGATCAGGAAAATGCCAGGCAGGAGGAGGACAGGGTGAGTGGCTTGGAGGAGGCTGCAGGCCCAAGTATCTTGGACGTGTTGGCAGGCCCAAGTATCAGTAACGTGGTGGCAGGCCCAAGTGGAGCGGATGAGGTGGCAGGCCCAAGTGGGTTGCACGAGGTTGCTGGGCCAAGCACGAGATGCCAGGTGTCTCCTCTTCGTCTGCGTCCGAGAAGGCAGGTGAGGGATACAAGGGTGCGTGACGCCTCACTAGCCCTCATTCGGGATGCCCATGCAACCCTGCAACAGCCTCCCACTGCTCAGGAGGGATTTGTCACAGTTGTTTTGGCCAAAATGTCAGAAATGACATTAGACCAACGCCTCCTCTTTGAGGGCCTCCTCATCACCCTGGCAAATCAGGGGGTGAGGGGTCTTCTCACAGAGGACACTGTGATTTGCCGCCATCCCCATCCTCACACACCACATAACTCCCAAGCTCCCCCACCTTCTTCTTCTTCTCATGCTCCTTCTCAAGCTCCCCCACCTTCTTCTTCTTCTTCTTTTTCTCATGCTCCTTCTCAAGCTCCCCCACCTTCTTCTTCTTCTTCTCCTGCTCCTTCTCAAGCTCCCCCACCTTCTTCTTCCTCTTCTTCTCCTGCTCCTTCTGAACATTCTTCTTCCTCTTCTTCTCCTGCTCCATCTGAACATTCTTCTTCCTCTTCTTCTCCTGCTCCATCTGAACATTCTTCTTCCTCTTCTTCTCCTGCTCCATCTGAACATTCTTCTTCCTCTTCTTCTCCTGCTCCATCTGAACATTCTGCTTCCTCTTCTTCTTCTACTACTCCTCCTCCTTCTACTGCTCCTCCTCCTTCTACTGCTCCTCCTCCTTCTACTGCTCCTCCTCCTTCTACTCCTCCTCCTTCTACTCCTCCTCCTTCTACTGCTCCTCCTCCTTCTACTCCTCCTCCTTCTACTGCTCCTCCTCCTTCTACTCCTCCTTCTACTGCTCCTCCTCCTTCTACTCCTCCTCCTTCTACTGCTCCTCCTCCTTCTACTGCTCCTCCTCCTCCTCCACCTCCTCCTCCACCACCGTCGGCTACTCATCCTCCACCACCTTCGTCTACTCCTCCTCCTGGCATGAGTACTACCCCTGTGGCACCACCTCCAGCCAGGCATAAGAGGAAGGCTGCTGAGAAGGCTGCAGAGAAGGTGAAAGAGCAGGCTGCAGGGAAGCCACCAAGGAAGGCCTTGAAGAAATCAAGAAAGTGACTCCCTTACTTCCATGTGGTGTACCAGAGTTCAGGCTGCTGTAGTACCACAACCTGGTGACATCTGCCTGCCCTGCTCCAGTTTCTGACCTCGGGGAGTCCAAGACCTTGATGCGTGACTTCCTGAATGAACCTCTCAAGTCCCCATTTTGGCCTCCAACTGATCACCAGTCACATCAGGCCACACCTGGCTGTGCACAAATGGCAGCAAGCTCTCCAGTGCTGACTTTTGCATATCAAATTTTTTTTTATTACCAAAATAAATGGTACATTTTTTTTTTACAGTTCATACTTGTCCTTGTATTTTTTTACATTTCAATTTTGCAAGTGAGAAGGCAGGTTCTTATTTTGTAAAAATTGGATATAAGGTGTAATTTGAAAGGGACACATGAGATAAGACAAAGCAATAAGGTTTCTATGGGGGGAACTTGACATTACAAAAAATAAAAGGATTAGCATTTTTTAAAAATTAAAAAATAAGGTGATTAAAAGCAGGATTTAAAACACACGACCAAAATAAGGTGACAATAAAAAAAAAAAAAAATATTGAGTCCAGTAAGAAAAAGGTTCCACCTAATTTTAAGGAACTCTGTGTGAATATCGTAAAAAAAAAATTATTAGATTGCTGTTTTGTGCCCTTAGGAAAAATTGTGTAAAGCGCTGCAAATAAACGATTAAATAATGTTGGAAGCGACACGAATGTGCTATCTCCAATCCAAACGCTAGTTTTACCTATGTTGGTCTCCAGTGTCTAAGTTTTTGACAAGTTTCTTAGCATACACACGACCGAGTTTCTCGTTTAAAAAACAGCCCGATGAAGAACTCGTCGAGCCAAAATCCACTGCCATCGAGAAAATAGAGAACCTGCTCTCTATTTGCTCGACGAGTTCCTCGGCGGCTCCATCGGGCCAAAAATGTACACACGACCGAGTTTCTCGACAGAATCCGGCTCTTCACCGAGATTCTCGACGAATTCTGCCGAGAAACTCTGTCGTGTGTACGAGGCCTTACACTTAATGGGCCACTGGATGTGAATATCCCAAGTTGAACCACTTACGTGCCTACTGGGCTACCGTAATTGTCTTATCTACATTCCCCCTATTGGGAATACTATTAGACGTGCTCTTTTTGTGGCCCGCAGACAAATCACCCTTAAGTGGACTTCACATCCTCCTACTTTATCTGACTGGATTTTAGATCTTAACCACTTAAGACCCGGACCATTATGCACCATTATGGACCTTGCCCCTTTTTGCGATTCGGCACTGCGTCGCTTTAACTGACAATTGCGCGGTCACGCAACGTGGCTCCCAAACAAAATTGGCGTCTTTTTTTCCCACAAATAGAGCTTTCTTTTGGTGGTATTTAATCACCTTTGCGGATTTTAGTTTTTGCGCTATAAACAAAAAAAGAGCGACAATTTTGAAAAAAAATCAATATTTTTTACTTTTTGCTATAATGAATATCCCCCAAAAATATATAAAAAAACGATGTTTTTCTCAGTTTAGGCCGATACGTATTCTTCTACCTATGTTTGGTAAATAAAAACGCAATAAGCGTTTATCGATTGGTTTGCGCAAAATTTATAGCGTTTACAAAATAGGGGATAGATTATTGCATTTTTATTAATATTTTTTTTTTACTACTAATGGCGGTGATCAGCGATTTATTTTATGACTGCGACATTATGGCAGACACATCGGACACTTTTGACACAATTTTGGGACCATTGTCATTTTCACAGCAAAAAGTGCTATAAAAATGCACTGATTACTGTGAAAAAAAGGATTTTTGTACTCACCGTAAAATCCATTTCTCTGAGTTCATAGACGGACACAGCCTTCATTGACCTTAGGGTTATGCTTCTTCCTACCAGGAGATTTAGGCAGAATTCTACAGCACTTAAGGTGTTAAAAACTTTCCTTCATGCTGCTCCTCCCAGGGGGCGTGGCTCCCCCAGGCATAACCCACACCCTGCTTTAGCAGCCTCAGTTCGTAACAAGCAGTACAAACAAAGGAGGGGTGGGTGCTGTGTCCGTCTATGAACTCAGAGAAATGGATTTTACGGTGAGTACAAAAATCCTTTTTTCTCTTTCGTTCATAGACGGACACAGCCTTCATTGACCTTAGGGACGTCCCCAAGCAGTGTCAAAAAAATTCGAGGGGTGGGAAAAATAACACAGCAAAAACAGGTTACACCCCAAACAAAAACCGGAGTTACTCAACGGAGGAACTCCAACCTTAAACTGCCGCCTGTAACACCCTGCGGCCAATGGAGGCATCCGAAGATGCACTCACATCCACCATATAAAACTTTGAAAAAGCGTGGACCGACGACCAGGTCGCAGCCTTACACACCAGTAACACAGAGGCTTGGTGTCGGAAAGCCCAAGAGGCCCCGATCGCCCTGGTCGAATGCGCCATGACCCGAAAGGGGGGCGCCCGCCCTTCAGGGCATAGGCCTGAAGCACAATCCGTCGGATCCACCTGGAAATGGTGGCCGACGAAACTGCCAGGCCCTTACTGGGACCGGACACAGACACGAACAGCGAGTCCGACATCCGGAACGGAGCTGTCGCCGACAAGTAAACTCGAAGGGCCCGAACCACATCCAAAGAATGTAAAGTGGCCTCCTTCGGGTTCTTCGGCTGAGGACACAAGGATGGAAGAACAATGTCCACATCCAAGTGAAAAGCCGAAACGACCTTAGGGAGAAAAACAGCTGCGGCCGCAGCACCACCTCATCCTTACGGATGACCAAGCAGGGAGCCTTGCAAGACAAGGCCACCAGAACAGACAGACACCCGTCTGATCGAGGTAATTGCTACCAGAAATAAAATCACCTTTTGTGACAATAAAACAAAAAACCTCCCGAATGTCCTCAAAGGGAGCATCCCGAAGCACTGAAAGGACTAAATTCAAGTCCCATGGGGGTAATGGAGGGCGCACCGGAGGGGCCACCTGCCAGACCCCCTGACCAAACGCACGCACCCAGGAGTGCTATGCCAAGGGTCGCTGCAAGTAAAAAACAGCCAGAGCAGAAATCTGGCTCCTAACCTTACGTAAGGCGAGAGCCTGAACCACTCCCTGCTGCAAAGACAGCAGAATCCTGTACACAACGCATGTACGAGAGTGCCAGTTCATCTCCCCACACACAGAGAAGTAGGCCTTCCATGTATGAGGAAAAAACCTACGTGAGGTAGACCTCCGTGCAGGCAGCACGGTAGAGACCACCGAGCCCAATAGGCCTCGGTCCTTAAGCCCCTGGCTCTCAACAGCCACGCCGCTAAGGCCGGTGGCTGTGAAACAGGGTGGAAGATTGGACCCTGTAACAGAAAATCAATTCCCAGGGGAAGACGCTAGGGGGCGTCTGCCAGCAGACGCACCTGGTCCGCGTACCAGAAGCGACGCGGCCAATCTGGGGCAATCAGGACCGATAGAATCCCTACAGCTTCTACTCTGCGCAGCAGGCGAGGAAGAAGCTTCCGAGGAGGGAAGGTGTAAAGTAGGCGACAGCGACCCCAAGGAGCCACCAACGCGCCTGACGCGTCCGCCCACGGGTCCTTAAACCTGGCCACGAACCGTGGCACCTACCGATATAGAGACGGGACGCTAGAAGGTCCACGTCCGGAGTGCCCCACTTTCGGCACAGACCCCGAAACACCTGCGGATGGAGAGACCACTCTCCTTGGCCCAGTGCAGTGCGACTTAGGTAGTCGGCTAGCCAATTCCGTATTCCCGGAATGTACCCGGCCGATAGAGCCGGAACGGACCCTTCGGCCCACCGAAAGGATGCGCGCGACACCCGTCGCTGCAACAGAACTCCGTGTGCCTCCCTGATGATCAACCTACGCCACGGACGTGGTATTATCGGACAGGATCCTGACCGGTCGGCCCTGTAGATCCAGGGACCACCTGGTAAGGCAAAGCTTGATTGCTCGGAGCTCCAGAACGTTGATCAGTAGGCAGGACTCCACCTGAGTCCAGTGCCCCTGGGCTGACTGGGTGCCCCAAGCGCCCCTCCCCAACCGGAGAGGCTGGCATCCGTCGTGACCACTGTCCAGTGGCCTGCAGAAAAATGACTTTCCGGCCCGAAGCACCGGAAAACGCCAGCCACCATACCAGGGGAGACATGATCAGATGACTCAACTGAATCTGGTAATCCAGAGATGACGGAAGCTAGTCCCATCGTGACAGCAGTTCCCTCCGTAGTACCCTGGCGTGGAATTGGGCATACGGAACCGCCTCGAAAGAGGCTACCAACTGACCCAGAACCTTCCTGCAGAATCGCAGAGATGACCGCTTCTGGGTCGGCAACTGCTGCACAGCAGATAGCAGAGTCTGAAGTTTTTCCGCTAGGAGAAAAACACTCCCGCCCCGGAGGAATCCAGGACCAGTCTCAGGTATCCCTGAGACGGAATCAACCCTGATTTCAGGACAATCCAGAAACCAGCCGAACACTCGGAGAGCCTGACACGTGATAGACACGGCTCCACCAATGCAGAGCTCGAAGAAGCTCGTAGGAGAATGTCGTCCAGACATCCCATGATAACAAACCCCCGCTGTCACAGCCGGGCCAGTATCGGTACGAGCACCTTGGCGAAAACCCACCGAATGGGAAGGACACCATTGAAAATGGTCCCCCCCGACCGCAAAGCACAGAATCTCTGGTGGTTTGAGGATATGCAGGTACACGTTCATGACATCCAAGGATGCCAGAAAAACCTGACAAAACAAAACGAGGGACTTGAGGCCCAGGATCGACCGGGCCCCATCCTCCATGGGGACACAAACAGAATGGAGTAAAACCCAGAGACCATTCCAACGAGGGAACTGGCACAATCACTCCCCTGACCAGAAGATCCTGGACAGCCCCTGACGGAGTCAACCGGCGAACCGGAGGAGGCCAGAAGCCGGAGGGAAAAAACCTGTTTGGCAGACAAGAGAGAAACTCAATCTTGTACCCCAAGGAAAACACTTCGCAATGCGAAGCCAGTCTCCCACCCGAGACACGGGCGGGAGCAGACCTTCAGGCGGAAGCAGGTATGTCCGCAGACTTGTTAGGCATGCGGTATCCGGTGCGCTGCTACCCCGCAGCGGGGATTCAAGCACCATGTAGACCTACCCCCACCGCACAGGGCGAGCGAAAAAACGCTCGGAGGTAGGCAAGGAGGGTCCTTGCACAGGGCGAGGTCCCTAGCCCTTCTCAAACCGTGGGAACAGCATGCGCTTACCACCTGTGGCATCCTCAATGATGCCAGTCAGGGAAGACCCAAAAGGACCGTTCACCCTTAACGGTGATCACCAAGGCCACCTTAGAGGTCCTTCTTCCAGCTCCTGCAGCAGGAGCTTCGCCCTTTTAGTCGGGGCCTGCCAGGGCCCCGGCCAGAGCCGGCCTCACCGCCGAACCCACCACCGTGAATAGGGAGCGGGCCACGGCCTCCACTCTCCTATCAGCGGGATCCTGAAATGCAGGAGCCCCTTCCACAGGCAATGTGGTGGCCTTGCGCAGTCTGGACACAGGGGGGTCCACTGGCGGAGGAGAGACCTACTTTTTTTTTTTTTTTTTTAAAGCCCCCCTCAAGGGGGTAACGGGTTGCAAAGTTTTTTGACAAACTTTTTGCGGTGCATCCCATTCCTTGTATAACATATAGTCCAAATAAGGAACACAAGGAAACACTTCAGCGATGCGTGGTAGTCTGCTGGTACTGACACGGAGGTGTCTCCGCCACATCCTCAATTTTTAGAGCCTCACGCACCGCAGAAACAAGAGCTCCAACAAATTCTTGCCAGCAACTGACTGCAGCAGAGTCATCCTCACTATCCATAAGGGTTAAAACCCGCAGCCTCTGACATAACAGAACCAGAAAAAAACAGCGATTCTGTGTCATCCCCAGAAGCAGGCTTCAGGGAGGGGGCGCTTTTTTACCCCCCATCCGGGCACTAGCTGCTTCAAACCTGGCAAGAAACCCAGGACAGCCAACATAACAGATGTGGCAGGGGGAGGGGCGTTAAGGGTTAACTCAGGCATAGCTTGAGTTCCATAGTGTCAGCGCTGAGTCACCCACCCTGCAAGGCAGGACAAAAAAACCCCACTGGTCACCTCCTTGCTGTTATTGCAGAGCATGGGGGCCCCCGGTATTCACCACCCCACCCAGCTGCAGAGGGAGCTGAAAAACCTCAGGTGTGCTCTGATGTGCTGACTGTGATGTGTATTCACCTCATGGAAGATTCACAGCACTAAAACTGTAACAGCACTAAAACTGACCAGAGGCTGTGCCGAGTCATCTCAGGGAAGAATCACATCGTTACCAAGGAGATTTCCAAGATGGCCACCATCTGAGGTAAAAATTACCTCATAGAACACAGCAGCACTGACTGCTTTGTCTGTTACCTCAGAAAAAAATCACAGCGTTACCAAGGAGATTTCCAAGACGGCCGCTGTCTGAGGTAAAAATTACCTCATAGAACACAGCAGCACTGACTGCTTTGTCTGTTACCTCAGAAAAGAATCACAGCGTTACCAAGGAGATTTCCAAGACGGCCGCTGTCTGAGGTAAAAATTACCTCATAGAACACAGCAGCCCTGACTGCTTTGTCTGTTACCTCAGAAAAGAATCACAGCGTTACCAAGGAGATTTCCAAGACGGTCGCTGTCTGAGGTAAAAATTACCTCATAGAACACAGCAGCCCTGACTGCTTTGTCTGTTACCTCAGAAAAGAATCACAGCGTTACCAAGGAGATTTCCAAGACGGCCGCTGTCTGAGGTAAAAATTACCTCATAGAACACAGCAGCACACAGCAGCACCCCCCAGAGTAACAACACAGTCCCCCTAACAACACACGGGCTCCGGTGGTAACAAAGAAAACCCAGGAGGCCCCCCTTCACAGCCACTACCCAGTCAGGGGAAGGAGGGAGAGGAAGGGGAGAGAGGAAAGCAGGGCGGACCCTCAGTCGACCTCCCCAGGGAAACCACCAGCCAGACCACTTACCTGAGTAAGGGGCCACTACTTACCTGTCCTGCGACTACCCGGCTGGAGGTATCCCAGACAGAACCAACGTCCGTAAACGGCATGGCTGTCGGCCAGACACACTGTGACAAAGCCATAGAGACCGGTCATATGTGTGCCCTAGAACCAAAGTTCCCCGGCCGCCCCTGGAGCAATGGGGCCTGTCGTGGACGTCCCAAAGCTGAGCTGAGGGCCGGCACACGCTCGAAGGCCGAACATGGGGGGACTACAAGAGTCGAGGACCCAGCCTGTCACCCAGTCGGCTGTTGATAGAAGAATCGCAGGATTCAAAAATGCAGGAATAATAAAAAAAAAAAAAAGCGAGAAAAAATCGCCAGAAAAAAACTCCAGAGTCCAGGAACTCCAGAGATAGCCTTGACCTCCTGTCGTTAGGCAGAAAACAAACTGAGGCTGCTAAAGCAGGGTGTGGGTTATGCCTGGGGGAGCCACGCCCCCTGGGAGGAGCAGCATGAAGGAAAGTTTTTAACACCTTAAGTGCTGTAGAATTCTGCCTAAATCTCCTGGTAGGAAGAAGCATAACCCTAAGGTCAATGAAGGCTGTGTCCGTCTATGAACGAAAGAGAAATTACGATTGCAGTTTAGGAGTTAACCACTAGGGGGCTCTGTAGGGGTTAAGTCTGACCTCATATGTGTTTCTAACTGTAGGGGGGCGGGGCTGGATGTGTGACGTCAGTGATCGTCTTTCCCTATATCAGGGAACAGACGATCACTGACACAATGAAGAACGGGGAAGGTGTGTTTACATACACCTCTCCCCGTTCTTCAGCTCCGGTGACCAAACTCGGGACACCGGAGGCGATCGGGTCTGCGGGTCCCACGGGCGCGGTCACGGAGCTTCGGACTGGGTTGCGAGCGCGCGAACCCCACGCCTGGGCTTAAAGAGACACGTACAGGTGCGTGATTGTGCCCAGCCGTGCAATTCTGCCGACGTATATCGGCGTGAAGGGGTCCTTAAGTGGTTAATAGGATTGTTTCTTTGGGAAAAGTCTGTGTCCCCGGTATTGCTATAGGCCAACCTGTACCACAAGTTTTGCTATATATGTGTATGGCTATTGTAAGGTTCTGAAAGAGTACCCCTTTATGTTTTAACTAGAATAAATTAGAAATAACTTATCATGTATACCTACGTGCAAAAGGGAGCATAAGAATGTGTATATGACATTTAACTTAGTTTGATAAGGTTGTAGCCTGCGATTAGCACAAACATAAACATAACAAGAATGTGTTTTTTTATGGTCTGTCATTACTGTATACATAGAATTACCTGCAGGCAGAATATTACGTGTTGCTTGGTAACTAACATACTATTGCATTGTGTAAATATCGTGTCCTGCTGTAATTGGCTGACCCGAAGGGGGGGGTTTTCTAATGATGAATGCATAAATATGCTGTGTAACCAATAAACCAGTGTTAGTTAAGATTCACCATAATCCTGAGTGGCTCTTAATTATCTGATGCGCATCAAAGGTTCTTCCACACACCCAATAGTCCAACCCGGGTACAGAGGAACACCACCAACCTTACAGCTCTATGTGCCTATATACACACTCTCCATCAAGACGAGTACTCTATGGTCATGCACAATCCATTTTCTTTCGTAAGTATAAATCTCCAAAACATTTTTTTTTAAAAGTCAGCAGCTACAAATACTGCAGCTGCTAACTTATGAACACTTACCTGTCCAGGGCGCCCGCGATGTCACCCCCCAAAGCCGATCTGTCCTTCGGCTCTTGGGTGTCGCCATCTTTGGTAAGGAAATCAAGAAGTAAAGCCTTGTGGCTTTACTTCCTTGTTCCCCACTGCGCATGCGCGAGTCACGCTGCGCGATCTGAATGGTCTTTGCTGTCTTCTGGGACCTGTGTGTCTCCCAGAAGACAGCAGGGGGGACGGAGGAGGCGGCGGACATGACGTAGATATCCGCGGATACTGCGGCTATCTATGCCCTTAAAGCGGTTGTAAACCCGCATATACATTTTTTTTTTTTTACACCTGCAAGGCAAAAGCCATAATGAGCTAGTATGCACCGCATATTAGCTCATTATGAAATACTTACCTCGGAACGAGGTGTAGAGAACTTACCTGGTCCACGCTGAGCGAGATGTCATCTTGACTCGGCGTGTCTTCCGGGTATCGCCGCTCCAGCGCTGTGATTGGCTGGAGTGGCGATGTCGTCACTCCTGGGAGATTTCATTCCGGCAAGGGACGGCGGTGGCCGGCCCTTCAGCCGAGGATCCCCCCTGCGCATGCGCTGCTGCAATCAGCGGCGCATTGCGAGGGAAATATCTCCTAAACCGTACAGGTTTAGGAGATATTCTTTATACCTACAGGTAAGCCTTATTATAGGCTTACCTGTAGGTAAAAGTGAAAAAGTGAGGTTTACAACCACTTTAAGTGGGAGCAAAATACCTGTATTTGACAGTTATCTGCTCCCCCTCCCCCCTGAAAGGTGCCAAATGTGACACCGGAGGGGGGGTAGGATTCCGAAAAGCAAAATTTCCATTTTTGGGTAGCTTTAGTATGCTTGTATGTTTATTGCTCCAAATTTGTTAGGTGTTTTTTTTTGTGCTATTGATTGATTATTCTTTTGATTTCTATTGATTATTCTTGTTCGGTGGTGTGATGTATTTTGCAATGTGTCTTGTATAATATGTCTGTAAATTTCAAATTGAAAATTTTGTTAAATAAAATCTGATTAAAAAAAATAAAATAATGTATACCAAACTGGGACTCTAAAATAATCGTTACCAAAATGTCAGCAAAGACCAATAATGATGGCTGTATTACACCTTGCAGATACTCTTTTCCATTATTTTAAGCTTTATTAAAGCTGAGAGAAAGACGTTCTTTCTTATATTTTCTTTTTAACATTTTCAACAAGTAGGGTCTCTTAAACCTCACAACCTTATCTGTGTAATTTCCTCCTCTTCCCCCGCCTTTCATGTGCTCTAGTCCCCCTTACATGTCTGTGCTCTCAATCATATTAGTTTAATTGCCTCATAGGTTTTCAGAGGGGTGGTGGTGTCATAGGTAGGAATGTTTATTCCCTTTAAATCCTATAGAAAAGAACATTCTCTGTGATATAAAAAAAATGCATTTTTCATAGGATATGACACAGATTGCAGTAGTATATGGTAAAAGAAAAAATATAGAGAGAGAGACAATGCTCTCACATAGAATCTGGATTCTAATGGGAGACACCAGTTCTGTTTAAAGGTGAGCACAATAATGCCGCGTACACACGGCCGTTTTTTGGGTTGTAAAAATGACGTTCTTAAAGCGGAGTTCCGGCCACAATTTCACTTTTTAAAGCGGAGTTCCGGCCACAATTTCACTTTTTAAATATAAATACCCCTGTAATACACAAGCTTAATGTATTCTAGTAAAGTTAGTCTGTAAACTAAGGTCCGTTTTGTTAGGTTGTTACAGCATTTAGACACTTTATAAAATAGAAATTGACTGGGGCCATCTTAAGTGTGGGCATCATGAAGCCAGACTGTATGACTTCCTGGATTTCAGCCTTGCAGATCTCGCACATGCTCAGTGCTGCACAAGCAGTGTAATAGGTTTCAGATCAGGTTTCAGCACCTGTACTGTCCAAGTCACATGATTCTTCGAGACTGGGGAGTGCACAGACTCCTGGAAAGTTACACCCACTACATTCCCAGGAGTCTGTGCGGTGTAGGTTAGGAAGCTTAAGCACCTAGGTGCAGGAAGTGGGAAGATTAACTATTCTGCCTAGCAACAACACTTTGAAGGCATCTAAAAAAATATTTTTTTTTTCTTAAAGGACTAATGACATTTTTTTTAAAACTACTGATGTAATGTTATATTTATGGGTGGAACTCCACTTTAAGGGTCTAGAAAAAACGAAGTTTTTTTCAACCCGATCATTAAAACGACTTTGCCTACACACGATCGTGAAAAAAAATGCTCTACAGTATACTGTAATCTTACAGGTTACAGTACTGTATGAAATAAATACACACCCCTTTGTCCCTAGTGGTTAGTCTAGTGTTCTGCATGCAGTTTTATATACCGTATTTATCGGGGTATATAACCCCTAAAGTTGCCCCGAATCCTGTGGAAATTTTTTTTTTTGTACTTACAGTTTTGGTGTCTTGTGCGGCGTCCATCGGCGGCCTCGTCGGGTCCGGCGTCCGTCTGCGGCTTCGGGTGTCCTCTTCATTGGGTCTGGCGTCCTTCTGCGGCGTCCTCGCGTCCTCCCCGCTCGTTTCCCGCGCCGAGTTTGAATACTGCGCCGACATATACAGAGCGCAGTACACTCGTGTATTGTCGGCAATGCTCGGCTACTCTCGCGCTGACGTCCTGTACGTCCAGGACGTCAGCGCCAGAGGAGCCGAGACTGCCTGACAATACACAAGTGTACTGCGCTCGGTATATGTCGGCGCAGTATTCAAACTCGGCGCGGGAAAGCGGGTATCAGCGTATACCGCGCACCCACGATTTTGCCCTGATTTTCAGGGCAAAAAAGTGCGCGGTATACGGCGATAAATACGGTAATAAAAACTGTTCTTTCTGCCTGGAAACTGGAGATTGTCCATAGCAACCAAAAAGTGTCCCTTTACATCAAAAGTGGTTTTAGAGCAGCTAGAAAACAGTGATAATAAATTAGAATCACTTGCAGAATAGAGTGATAGCGATTTGTGGGGAAATTCATCTTCAAACAATAAAAGTAATGACAGCGACAATTCTGCAACTGAGCAAATTTCAGTGTTTTTGATTTGATTACATTATTGAATAATTTGTATTATAATTACATTATTATTTGTTATAATTATTTATAGTTATTTATTATATTATAATTTATGATTTTGTGTTTCAAACTTTATCATACCCGGGATGTCTACTAGACTCTTGTTTGGACAGATTTAAAGGGGTTGTAAAGGTTCGTCTTTTATTTTCTAAATAGGTTCCTTTAAGCTAGTGCATAGTTGGTTCACTTACCTTTTCCTTCCATTTCCCTTCATAGGCCCGGATTCACATACATTGGCGCATATTTATGCCGGCGTAGCGTATCTAATATACGATACGCCGATGTAGCGCAGAGAGGCAAGCACTGAATTCACAAAGCACTTGCCTCCCAAACTGCGCTGGGTTCCCTCGGCGTAAGCCGTCGTAGGTGGAAGTGGGCGTGAGCCATGCTAATGAGGAGTGACCCCATGCAAATGATGGGCCCAGTGCCATACAAGTACGTAAAATGAACGGCGCATGCGCCATCCCGTGGACGTATCCCAGTGCGCATGCTCAGAATCACGTCGGAACTACTCCCTAAGATACGACGGATCAATGCCAACGACGTGAACGTAACCTACGCCCAGCCCTATATACGTACTACGTAAACAACGTAAAATACGACGGCTGTGTTCCCTGGTCCATACCTTAGCATGAGTTGCACCTCATATATGGGGAATAAGTTTACGCCGGACGTACGACTTACGCAAACCAAACTACATGTTTTTTTAGCTCTTTAGTGCCACCCTTTAGGCAACTTCTGCTAATGTGTTATGGTGAGCATTGCTTCTGAGCATGCGTGTTTGTACTTTGGAGTTTTGTCCGATGGACTTGTGTACAGACAATTTTAAAGCATGCTATCCCACATTTATCCGTGGAAAATCCGACGACGGTTGTCCAATGGGGCATACAAATGTTCGGATTTTCCGACAAACAGCCTGCCATCACACAATTGGAGGCTTAACAGTTGACCGTGGAATATTTCGTAGCAAGGAAATCTCACGGATGGACTTGTTGCACAGGTGGCAAACTATCACGGTACCACGCTTAAATTCACTGAGCTCTTGAGAGTGACCCATTCTTTCCAAAATGTTTGTAGAAGCAGACTGCATGCCTAGGTGTTTGATTTTTTTTCACCTGTGGCCATGGAGGTGATTGGAACACCTGAATCCAATTATTTGGAGGGGTGTCACAATATGTTTGGCGATATAGTAAATGTGGGGGTCTCAATTATTTTTTCGGAGGGGTCTAAAGGACCATGGATGTCTCCCCTGTGCTCCACTGAATGTAATGAAACGCAGATCGCGTTGCAATACATTCTTTCGGCGGGGAAACTGACATGGGGACCCAGAAGTGACATTTTCTATGTCGCTTCTAGGTCTGCAACAAGAAGAGGAGAGCAGACATGTGTGCACTCTGCTCCCTCTCCTTTATCCGGTGGCACCCGCTGTGTCGGTGCCGCCAGATGAGACCAAAATTGAACTATTTAGATGCCATAATACACATCGAGCTAGATTCAGGTAGCTCGGCGTATCGTTGAGCGGGCGTAGCGCATTTCATATGCGCTACGCCGATGTAACTCTGAGAGGCAAGAGCAGTATTCACAAAGCACTTTGCTCCCTAAGTTACGGCGGCATAGCGTAAATGGTCCGGCGTAAGCCCGCCTAATTCAAATTTGGAAGGTAGTGGGCTTGTTGTATTTAAATTAACCGTGACCCCATGTAAATGAATGGCCGAACGAACGGCGTATGCACACGCATGCTCAGAATCACGCCGCATATACTCCCTAAGATTCGACGGCTCAATGCGTACGACGTGAACGTAACCTACGCCCAGCCCCATTCACGTACGACTTACGTAAACGACGTAAAATCCGACGGCTGTTCCGACGTCCATACCCTAACATGACTTACCCCTGCTTTATGAGGGATAACTTTACGCCGGATGTACGCCTTACGTAAACGGCGTAGCTTACTGTGACGGACGCAAGTACGTTCGTGAATCGGCGTATCTCGGTCATTTACATATTCGACACGTAAATCAATGGAAGCGCCCCAATCGGCCAGTGTAAATATGCACCCAAGATACGACGGCGTAGGAGACTTACGTCGGTCGGATGGAGACAGAATTCAGGCGTATCTGGTTTAAAGAATACGGCGCATAGATACGACGGCGCATCCGTGGACTTACGCGGCGTATAAGAAGACACGTCGGCATAAGTCATATGTGAATCTACCTCATCGTGTTTGGAGGTCAAATGGCACATCACCCCAAAAACACCCCCTATACCAACATTGAAGTTTGTAGGTGGGAACATCACGGTGTGGGCGGGGCTGTTTTTCAGCATACGGTACGGGCAAATTTCATATCATTAAAGAAAGGATGAATGGAAAAATGTCATAAAACATTCTTGATAAAAATCTGCTGCCATCTACCAGGATGATGAAGATGAAAGGAGGGAGGACATTTCAGAAAGACAATGATCCCAAACACAAAGCCGAGGAAACTCTCAATTGGTTTCAAAGAAAGAAAATAAAGCTGCTAGAATGGCCCAGCCAATCACCTGACTTGAATCCAATAGAAAATCTATGGAAAGAACTAAAGATCAGAGGGGCAGATTCACGTAGAAATCTGTTACGCTGCGGCGGCGTAACGTATCCCATTTACGTTACACCGCCGCAAGCGTAAGTGCCTGATTCACAAAGCACTTGCCTGTAAACTTGCGGCGGCGTAGCGTAAATCCGCTCGGCACAAGCCCGTCTAATTCAAATGGGGCGGGCACCATTTAAATTAGGCGCGTTCCCGCGCCGAAAGTACTGCGCATGCTCCGTCCCTAAAATTACCCGACGTGCATTGCGCTAAATGACGTCTCTAGGACGTCATTGGTTTCGACGTTAACGTAAATGGCGTCCAGCGCCATTCACGGACGACTTACGCAAAAGACGTGAATTTTCAAATTTCGACGCGGGAACGACGGCCATACTTAACATTGGCTAGACCACCTAGAGGGCAGCCTTAGTTTTACGCAGCGTATCTCGACGTAAATTTAGAGCGACGGGTAAAGCGTACGTTCGTGAATCGGCGTAACTAGTCATTTGCATATTCTACGCCGACCGCAATGAAATCGCCACCTAGCAGCCGGCCTAGAATTGCAGCCTAAGATCCGACGGTGTAAGTCACTTACACCTGTCAGATCTTAGTGAGAACTATGCGTAACCTGATTCTATGAATCAGGCGCATAGTTACGACGGGCGGATCTCAGAGATACGACGGCGTATCAGGAGATACGCCGTCGTATCTCTTTTGTGAATCTGGCCCAGAGTACATAGAAGAGGCTCACGGAACCTTCAACCTTGTGTGGAAGAAATGGACCAAAATCACACCTGAGCAACGCATGCGACTCGTTTCTCCATCCAGGAGGCGTCTGGAAGCTTTCATTACCAACAAAGGATTTTGTACCAAGTATTAAATAAATATCAGTTAGTGTGTTCAATACTTTTTCCCTGTGTCATTCCATTTTATTACACAGAACTTCATTTCTGAATTTATTTGTTTCTTTGTATGTATGGATTGCATGGCTTGTTACCTACATTTGGTGGAAATTTCATGTCAATAGCACCTTTAAGCCTCATACAAACGATTGGACTTCCATTGGACAAATCTGTGGATTTTTGTCCGAAGGGCGTTGTCCGTGAACTTGGTATGCATACACACGGCAGAACATTTTCAGCCAACAAACACGAACGTAGTGACGTACAGTACTAGACGTTCTATGTGGTTTTTCAGCTCTTTAGCGCCACCCTTTGGGAAACTTCTGCTAACGTTGTCTTATGGTTACCGTTGGTTCGGAGCATGCGTGTTTGTACTTTGCATTTTAGTCCGACGGATTTGTGTACACACGATGGGATGATCCGAAGTAACACATTTGTTGTCCGAAAATTTGAGAGCACGTACAGCCAACATTTGTTGTCGGAAATTCCGACAACAATTGTCCGATGGAGCATACAGACGGTCGGATTCTACAATAAAACACGTCTGTCGGACCCATTGTTGTCAGAAAATCCAATCGTGTGTATGGGCCTTAAGAAATAGATTTACCTAGAAAAATGGTGACTTGTTCAATACTTATTTTACCGGCTGTATATGTTTTTTGTCTATGCTTTGGTTTGTGCTGGAAAACTGCTAGAGGCTAATCTTGTAAACTGTATAATTCCTGGATTAGTGTCTGGTCTGTCGTGTACCTTTGTTTTTTGTACTGTTGTACAAATGTAATATAACACTACTGATAAAAAAAAATAAAAAATTGTATCTTACCTTTTTTTTTTTTTTACGGCGTCTTTTAGGGCTCTTTGACTTCCCCTTTCTAAAAAAAAAAAAAAAAAAAAAGATTTAACAAAGTATCTTTCAATATTGTTTATGCTATAGTGAATTGTTTTCATTTTTAAGATTTGTAGTATTTCAAATATTTGTTCTTATTGAATGCAAAATGTGTTCTACAGTAAACGTGCTTGTAATCCAAAGCACTTGTATATCAAAGCATTTTTTTTACAGAGTATAAAAGAGAAGAGAGGCACCTCTAAAGCCCTGTACACATGATCGGTTTGTCCGCTGAAAACCGATCGATGGACTGTTTTCATCGGACAAACCGATCGTGTGTGGGCCCCATCGGTTTTATTTCCATCGGTGTAAAAAAATAGAACATGTTTTACATTTTTCCTATGGATAAAAAACCGATAGAAAAATCTGATCGTCTGTATGGAACTCCATCGGTCAAAAATCCACGCATTCTCAGAATCAAGTTGACGCATGCTTGGAAGCATTGAACTTTATTTTTTTTTCGCCTTTTCGTAGTGTTGTACGTCACCGCGTTTGGACGCAATCGGATTTTTGACTGATGGTGTGTAGGCAAGACTGATGAAAGTCAGCTTCATCGGATATCCGACGAAAAAATCCATCGGATTAGATTCCATCAGATATCCGATCGTGTGTACAGGGCTTTAGTGTAGCAATAAGTTGCTACATGTTGTACCTTCATTAACCACTTAAGGACCGCCTAGCGCTGATATACGTCGGCAGAGCGCCACGGCTGGGCTTAAGCACGTACAGGTACGTCGCCTTTTCTCGCCACCGGCGGTGCGCTTGCGACCCGGTCCTGAGCTCCGTGACCGCAGGACTCGCGAACACGATCACCGCTGGTGTCCCACGTTCGGGTCACAGAGCTGAAGAACGGGGAGAGGTAAGTGTAAACAAACCTTTCCCCGTTCTTCCTAGTGGCAGTGTCAGTGATCGTCTATTCCCTGTCATAGGGAACGACGATCAGTGATGTGTCACGCCAGGCCACGCCCCCCTACAGTAAGAATCACTCACTAGGGCACACTTAACCCTACAGCGCCACCTAGTGGTTAACCCCTTCACTGCCGGTGTCATATTTACAGTAATCAGTGCATTTTTATAGCACTGATCGCTGTAAAAATGATAATGGTCCCAAAAATGTGTCAAAAGTGTCCGATGTGTCCGCCATAATGTCGCAGTCATGATAAAAATCGCTGATCGTCACATTACTAGCAAAAAAAAAATTATTAATAAAAATGCCATAAAACTATCCCCTATATTGTAGACGCTATAACTTTTGCGCAAACCGATCAATAAATGCTTATTGTGATTTTTTTTTTACCAAAAATATGTAGAAGAACACGTTTCGGCCTAAACTGAGGAAAAAAATGTTTTTTTTATATTCTTTTTGGGGATATTTATTATAGCAAAAAGTTAAAAATATTTGAATTTTTTTCAAAATTGTCGCTCGATTTTTGTTTATAGCGCAAATAATAAAAACTGCAGAGGTGATCAAATACCACCAAAAGAAAGCTCTATTTGTGGGAAAAAAAGGACACCAATTTTGTTTGGGAGCCACGTTGCACAACCACGCAATTGTCAGTTAAAGCGACGCAGTGCCGAATTGCAAAAAGTGGCCTGGTCCTTTAGCTACAAAATGGTCCGGGGCTGAAGCGGTTAAATGTAACCATATTGCTACACTTAGAGGCTCCTCTCTTCTTTTTTATACTCAGTTGTGACATGACGCTACTCTTATATCAAGACATCGCTTGTATATCAAGGCAAAATGTATTAAAACATTTTGTTTGTTTTGCAAAACGCTCTCAAACCAAGTTACTCTCAAACCAAGGTTTTACTGTACTTACTTTTTAATGGGGGGCACTGGCTCAGGCTCAGAAGGATCCTGGGTTTTGTGGTCTTGCATGAGATCCAGTTTTTGCAACCTTGTATTTATTAGATCCAGAAGCTGTGTGTTCATGATGTGGCGCTGTTGAGCTTCCTCTTCTACCTGGAGTCGTATAGAAAATAATTAAACATTCTTACAATGCAACAAGTATGGACTTGTTATGGACCTAGCAATGTATGGTATTGAGGATGACCTTGTAGCTTCCCTTGTGTTTTTCTGCGCACATTTTGACCAGAGCCTTGAAAGTTAAATCCAACAAATTTGTTGGGTGGCATCACTGATGACCAAGAGCAGTGGTCTCCAAACTGCACCCTGCCTGCAGTGAACCCTGTCTTCTGTCCTGCCAACAGTGACCCTGTCCTCCATCCTGCCAGCTGTGACCCCTGATCTCTGCCCTGCCGACCCCTGCCTTCAGCTTTGCAGTTCCCTGTACACTGTCCTGCTGACCTATTTCCTTCACCCTGCAGACCCTGTTTATTGCCCTTCTGACCCCTGTGCTCTGCCCTACTGATGCCTGTCCTCCACCCTGTTGTTCCCTGCACCCTGCCTGCAGTGAACCCTGTCTTCTGTCCTGCCAACAGTGACCCTGTCCTCCATCCTGCCAGCTGTGACCCCTGATCTCTGCCCTGCCGACCCCTGCCTTCAGCTTTGCAGTTCCCTGTACACTGTCCTGCTGACCTATTTCCTTCACCCTGCAGACCCTGTTTATTGCCCTTCTGACCCCTGTGCTCTGCCCTACTGATGCCTGTCCTCCACCCTGTTGTTCCCTGTACACTGCCCTGCTAATCCCTGTCCTCCATCCTTGTGACCCATATACTACCCTTCTGACCCCTGTTCTCCACCCTGCTGACCCCTGTACACTGCGCTTCTGACCCCTGTTCTCCGCCCTTCTGACCCCTGTACACTGCCCTTCTGACCCCTGTTCTCCACCCTGCTGACCCCTGTACACTGCCCTTCTGACCACTGTCCTCCACCCTTCTGACCCCTGTACACTGCCCTTCTGACCCCTGTCCTCCACCCTGCTGATCCCTGTACACTGCCCTTCTGACCCCTGTCCCTACCTTGCTGACCAGTGTACACTGCCCTTCTGACCACTGTCCTCCACCCTGCTGACCCCTGTACACTGTCCTGCTGGCCCCTGTACGCTGCCCTGCTGGCCCCTGTACACTGCCCTGCTGGCCCCTGTACACTGCCCTGCTGACCCCTGTCCTCCGCACTGCTAACCGCTGTACACTGCCCTTCAAACTGCTGGCCCTATCCTCTACCCTGCTGACCCCCTCTACACTGCCTTGCTGACCTCCCATTCTCTGCCCCCTGACATTTTTTTCCTGCACCCCCACATCATACAGGTTATATCTAGCCCTGCGTTTAGGGCAATATGTGCTCAGGAACAAATGCCTGGAATGCAGACTTCTTGCATATGAGTTTTTACCGTGTTTTTGCAACAGAGCAGTGTGAAAGCAGCCTTAGTATATCAGAAAAATGCACATGCACCAAAACTTTGCAAAATTGTCACCTGTTTCACGATCTGAAACATCTTTTTATACCCCTACAAGACAAAAAAAATAAAGCTGTTTTGTAATGGCCCTTGCACATTTTATGCAGACATTGCAAATAAATAAAACAGTGGTCACTGAGCTGTTTACATGGTATGACAAATCTTCACCCTACTACCAAAGATTCTACTGTGCATTCTGTACCTGCAGGGTTTGTTTCTGTTTAGTTGTGCATGAGCAGGAGGCTGTCATCCTGCCCGTCGCTGTAGTTGCACATGCATAGCTCAGTTTACAGCACCAAGGAAGATAACAAGCAGGCAGGTAGGGGCATTTTATTAAAAAAAAAAGACAGTGCATGTCTCTTCTGCAACAAAAGCCTGCCTGCTCACATAGTTAGAGTTACATAGTAGGTGAGGTTGAAAAAAGACACAAGTCCATCAAGTCCAACCTATGTGTGTAAATATATGTCAGGATGTAAACATCCCTTGTGACAGTAAGGCCCCTTTCACACAGAGCGGATCTGTTTTGATGGCAGGGATCGCTCCATTAATCCCCACTGAGCAGGTGGATGACAGGTCCGTCTCCGCTCACTGTGCAGAGATGGACCTATCAGAGACCCACTCTCCTTTATGGGGAGATCGGATGAAACCTGTCCGTTTTCATCTGATCCCATCCCATCTGACCCACTGGACAGATGGCAAATGCATCGCCATCCATCTGTATTTAGCAAATTTTGCCGCATCGGATGACATTTGCCTCCCTATAAAGGACAATAGGTGGCCTGATTGGGTCCGCCTGAAAAAATCACAGATCGCCGCCATTACTACTAGTAAAAAAATAATAATAATAATAATAAAAATGCCATAAAACTATCCCCTATTTTGTAGACACTATAACTTTTGCGCAAACCAATCAATATACACTTATTGCGATTTTTACCAAAAATATGTAGAAGAATACGTATCGGCCTAAACTGAGGAAAAAAAAAGTTGTTTATATATTTTTTGGGGATATTTATTATAGCAAAAAGTAAAAAATTATTTTATTTCAAAATTTTTGCTCTATTTTTGTTTATAGCGCAAAAAATAAAAACCGCAGAGGTGATCAAATACCACCAAAAGTAAGCTCTATTTGTGTGAAAAAAAGGTCAGCAAAATGGTCTGGGGCTTAAGTGGTTAATGTAGGAAATACAAGTAGGAAATAGATAAAAAACACTCAGAAGAGAGCGGTATATTCCAGCATTACTGTGTATACATTAGTTTCATCTGCATAGTCCCCTGAGGATATAAGGCATCACTGGCTTTTGAAGCCTGAGGAAGGAGCGCGCATGCTCCGAACACAAAGCACCGCCTGCCGACCCCGTTCCCGGAAGTGACGACGTCACAGAGCATCATCGATCTACGTTCCAGCCTCCCGCATACAGTACGACCGGACAGAAGCAGGATACCCGATCGCCTCCATCAGCCAGTGATGCCTTATATCCTCTGGGGACTATGCAGATGAAACCCATGTTTACACAGTAATGTTGGTATATACCACTCTCTTGTAAATGTTTTTAATCTATTTCCTACGTTAAAAAGTAAACTTGCTGCACTTAGAAGGAGCCGTTCTTTGTCTTTTCCCTTACACTAACTGACATTGACCTAGATCAGTGATGGCGAACCCGTGGCACTCGTGCCACTGCCGGAACGCCGAGCCCTCTCTGTGGGCACGCCATAAAAGGAGAGCCATTAAATGAGAAAAGCACACAGTGAAAATCTAATCGTCCGCACTGCGAACTACATCTCTCACAGTTCTGTAGGAGAGTGGGCGTGACAAAGAATAAGTGCCCGGGGGTGATGTGCGCACGCTAATCCAATCACAGAGGCTGTCTCATCCACACTGCACCCACCATCAACAAATCAGCAGTGACGTGCTGGGCGTGGCTAGGAGAACACGTGGCTGGGATCAGAGGAACCTTGCGGGCGGGAATGAGCTGCCAGGGAGATTGGAGACATGTAAGATCAATATGGAGTGGATCCATTATTTCCCTGCATCTAAACATCTCTAAAGTAAGCCTTTCACTGTTAAAGTGTATTGCTTGTTTAACGGTATGTAACGATCTTCAAAAAACTCATACAAACCAACTCACGGCAATGCTGACATTGTGCTCTGTACAGTTACAAATTTTACTAAATTTTGCAAAATAAAGGTGTTAATTCGGTGAGTGCATGTGTCAGGTAGGTGAGTGCATGTGTCAGGTAGGTGAGTGCATGTGTCAGGTAGGTGAGAGCATGTATGTGTCGGGTAGGTGAGTGTAATGGTCAGGTAGGTGAGTGCATGTGTCAGGTAGGTGAGAGCATGTATGTGTCGGGTAGGTGAGTGTAATGGTCAGGTAGGTGAGTGCATGAGTCAGGTAGGTCAGTGCATTCTGAGCACAACGCATTCCTGATCACTGCATTCTGAGCGAATCTGGCAGAATCGTATGTTTTTGGTCCCTGAAGGCTCGTTCAGAGGGATGATCAGTCCCATCCTCTGTACAGAGCCGCTGGCAGGTTTAACCACTTACCCCCCGGACCATATTGCTGGTCAAAGACCAGAGTACTTTTTGCGATTCGGGACTGCGTCGCTTTAACAGACAATTGCGCGGTCGTGCGACGTGGCTCCCAAACAAAATTGGCGTCCTTTTTTTCCCACAAATAGAGCTTTCTTTTGGTGGTATTTGATCACCTCTGCGTTTTTTATTTTTTGCGCTATAAACAAAAATAGAACGTCAATTTTGAAAAAAATGAATATTTTTTACTTTTTGCTGTAATAAATATCCCCCAAAAATATATAAAAAAACATTTTTTTTCCTCAGTTTAGGCCGATACGTATTCTTCTACATATTTTTCGTAAAAAAAAATCGCAATAAGCGTTTATTGATTGGTTTGCGCAAAAGTTATAGCGTTTACAAAATAGGGGGTATTTTTATGGCATTTTTATTAATATTTTTTTTTACTAGTAATGGCGGCGATCAGCGATTTTTTTTTCGGTATTGCGACATTATGGCGGACACTTCGGACATTTTTGACACATTTTTGGGACCATTGGCATTTTTATAGCGATCAGTGCTATAAAAATGCATTAGATTACTATAAAAATGCCACTGGCAGTGAAGGGGTTAACACTAGGGGGCGGGGAAGGGGTTAAGTATGCCTGGGTGTGTTCTTACTGTGGGGGGGGGGGTGGCCTCACTAGGGGAAACACTGATCTTCTGTTCATACATTGTATGAACAGAAAATCAGCATTTCCCCCCCTGACAGGAACGAGAGCTGTGTGTTTACACACACAGCTCCCGTTCCCCGCTCTGTACCGAGCGATCGCGTGTGCCCGGCGGCGATCGCGCCCGCCGGGCACACGCACGGGAGTCAGGGGCGAGCGGGGGGCGCGCGCGCGCGCCCCCTAGTGGCGGCTAATAGGCAGGACGTCATATTACGTGCTCTCGCCTAGGAGAGCCACCTTGTGGACGTATTATGACGGTGCGGCGACGGCAAGTGGTTAATTCTGTGTTGGCACTCTGAAAGAAATAAGTTGGTTCTGCGTCGCGGTTTGGGCACTCGGGCGCAAAAAGGTTCGCCATCACTGACCTAGATCAAACCTTGTCCTACCTATTTTTTTTATTTTATAAAAAAAGTTTGGAGGTAAGTGGTTTGTGAATTAGCCACTTGCCTCCTAAACTTGCGGGAGCGGATCTTAATTCACGTAGATCGAGCGGATCTATAGATCCGCTGAGCTACGTGAATCTGGCCCACTACTGTATCTTTCTCTCCATTCAAAGGAGAAAAAAAAAAAACACGGGCTGGCTATAACAGCGATCTAGATGGTCATCAGGACCTGGGAGTCCTGGTTCTCAATTCTTAGTATGAGACCTGGGGATCTCGGTGAGAGCCTGGTCACTGTTTAGTGTACTCCCAGCACAAACACTGGAACGCATATAGGCGGCCTTACGAAAGAAGACCCACTTCAGTGAGGCCACCTATATGTGTACAGCACTTTAATATAAAATGTTGCCAAAGAAGGTGGTACAGCACTCAAGACCATTATATTCACATTCATATAGGCTAGGTTACATAAAGAACATACCTCTTGCATTAACTTTAAGTTCTAAAGATAGAAAAAAGAATAAAAAGATTATAAAATTACATGGCATGAGCATTACTTCTGCAGCCTAGCAAGAGAGGGAGATGAAGAGGGGTGACAGTAGAAAAGATTTGTTCTCCCTTTCCCAAAGGAAGGACATACAAATTGGATAGCTAAACCCAAAAATGTTACTGCACTTAGTGAAATATGGGACTGCTGCACCCAATTCACAATCCAGATACAAGATAAGAATATAGGCCCAGATTCTCGTACGAGTTACGCCGGCGTATCTCCAGATACGCTGTCGTAACTCTGAGTTTGTGGCGTCGTATCTATGCGCCTGATTCTTAGAATTTGTATTAGATCCGGCCGGCGTAAGAGACTTACGCCGGTCGGATCTAAGTTGCATATTTACGCTGGCCGCTAGGTGGCACTTCCGTCGATTTACGCGTCGAATATGGTAATGAGCTAGATACGGCGATTCTCAAAACGTACGTGCGGCCGGCGCATTTTTTTACGTCGTTTGCGTAAGGCTTTTGTCGGCGTATACTTACCCCTGCTCTATGAGGCGTAGATTAGGCGTAACAATGTTAGGTATGGACGTCGGAACAGTGTCGAATGTTTTACATTTTACGTCGTTTGCGTAAGTCGTCCATGAATGGGGCTGGACGTAAGTTACGTTCACGTCGACTAGGCATTGAGCGGGCGCAATTTAATTTGAAAATTCGACGTGATACTGAGCATGCGCGCGCATGCGCCGTTCGAAAAAAGCGTCAATTACGTGGGGTTAAGAGTAATTTCCATAAAACACGCCCACCACTTCCACATTTGAATTACGCGGACTTACGCCGGGCCAGTTACACTACGCCGGCGTAACTTAAAGCGCAAGTTCGTTGAGAATACGGGACATGCCGCTCTAAGTTACGGCGGCGTAGTGTATCTCAGATGCGCTACGCCCGCCTAAAGATAGGCCATTCTACGAGAATCTGGGCCATACAATTTAAACCAAAAAATAGATCTGCTGTCCCTTTAAGAATTCATAAATACTCTAAAAGTGATATGAATTCATTAACAGTGACTACAATTCATGAAACATATAAACAAAATTAGTGCACTGCCCCTTTAAGACTAATAACTCATACCAGGAAAATTTGAACAGTGCAATTCAGTGTAAACCTAAAATTCATAAAATATTGTTTTTTATAAAATGCCACACAAATTCAGTTCATAAGTAAACATACATTCACAGTGTTTCGTAAACAAATTAAAATAACATTTCGTCCTTTTCCCTCCTCCTCCATTTTTTATTTTTCCTTCTTTTTCACATCCCCCATTTACCCCACTCTTCCCTCTTTTGGTATTTCCCCACCCGGTTATCCTCTCTCTGTACCTCCGTACCTTCTCTATGTTTGCTTCCATACCTCTGTCCTCTATGTCCACCCATCCAACCTTTTTTGCTGTCCCCCCTGGCCACTTGAACCCTCCTGCTTAGTTTGGCGTGTTCACACAAGTGCAGTCCTGGGTTCGTTCCTGTGGTCCGGTGCATTTCTGATCACGGGTTCAGCTGTGATTCAGGTCCTAATTTTTGCCTGAATTTTCATCTGAACTGGACCCCAAAATGCACAGGACCCTTTTCTCCGTGGTCCATTGAGAGTCTGTAATGCGAATTGAAGACTGCATCCAATTCGCACATATATGAACCCGACCTTAACCACTTGCTTACTGGGCACGTAAACCCCCTTCGTTCCCAGGCGAAATTTCAGCTTCCGGCACTGCGTCGCTTTAACTGACATTTGCGCGGTTGTGCGACGTGGCTCCCAAACAAAATTGACGTCCTTTTTTCCCCACAAATAGAGCTTTATTTTGGTTATATTTGATCACCTCTGCGTTTTTTATTTTTTGCGCTATAAACAAAAAAAGAGCGACAATTTAAAAAAAAAAAATATTTTTTTTACTTGTTGCTATAATAAATATCCCAATTTAAAAAAAAAAAAAAAAATTCTCAGTTAAGGCCGATACGTATTTTTCGACGTATTTTTGTAAAAAAAAAAAAAAAATCGCAATAAGCGACTGGTTTGCGCAAAAGTTATAGCGCCTACAAAATGGGGAACAGAATTATGATTTTTTTTCATAATTTTTTTTTTACTAGTAATGGCGGCGATCTGCGATTTTTATTAGGACTGCAATATTGCGACGGACGTATCGGACACTTTCGACACAAATTTGGGACCATTCACATTTATACAGCGATCAGTGCTATAAAAATGCACTAATTACTGTATAAATGTGACTGGCAGGGAAGGGGTTAACACTAGGGGGTGAGGAAGGGGTTAACTGTGTAGCCTGGGTGTGTTCTAACTGTGTGGGGGGAGGGGGGTGACTGGGGAAGGTGACCGATGCTGTGTCTCTATGTACAAGAGACACAGATCGGTCTCCTCTCCTCTAACAGCACACAGAGCTCCACGTCCCTGCTGTTACCGGCTGTGTTCCCGACGATCGCGTGTACCCGGCGGACATCGCGGCCGCCAGGTACACGCATCGGGTCCCCAGCTATGCGGCGGCACAGTGGTTACCCGCCGCACGCCCCCCAGTAGCGCACGCGGGTAATGCATTTCAAATGACGTCCAAAGACGTCCACTTGGCACCTGAGAACCGCGCTGTTGACGTCTTTTGTCAATAGCGTGGGGCTCAAGTGGTTAAAGTTCACGACACCTCCCTTGCCGTTACCCGATGCCCGGCCCTCACGCTCTAATATGGCCTTGTCTTTAAAACCGTTGGGCCCCCATCGCATCAGGATCACAGCTCACTGCTTGACACTACCTCCTCAGTTCACCCCCCCCCCTCCTTTTTCGGTGAGACCTTAGTTTTACATTTGTGTTGATTATATATGGTACTTACATAATTAACCTAAATGTGCTCTTCATTACACAAAGTGTACCTGCTCCTGATATGCTGCACTGACCATCTCTAATGGGAACGTGTTTCTATGCATGTGTTTTGTTTACCTTTCATATTGTATGCTATGGCCCTTTGGGCCCCCTCTTCTTCCCCTAATCCTATGTACCTGTTATACCTCAATAAAAATGTTGTGAAAAAAAAAACCCCAAAGAACAAAAACATTTTTATTTTTAATTTCCTGGTAGAGGCTGCACTGTGGTCATGATATTCCTTACCTGAATCTGTGTAGCGTTTGACATTTCAAGTTCGAAAATTTTAGAGCAGCCGGAGAACGGGAGAGCAGAAAGTGTCTTCTCCTAATTTAAAAACATTTCCTCTAATTAATACATTTTATCCATTGCACTTACAGCAGTCACTTTATGGCAAACTTTGGAGTTTAACAATGTACTGCAGACGAGCAGCCATTGTAGGCAAAGTGACGTACCCGTACTCCACTGCCTACTTCCATGTTTGGGGCGTGCGCATGCACGCCCCCCCCCCCCCCCGCCAGCACCCGCTGTGATTGTACACAGCGGGAGCCTGTCAGCAAATCCTGGTCAATGATTCACGTTAAGGACATGCTGATTGGTTGTGCGCATTTACAGCTCAGAGCCCTGTGTTGACATTCAACACAGAGCTCTATACACTGGACACAATCTCTGTGTTTCTTTGCAGGGATGAGAAACTTAGAGATCGGTTAGTAAAAGCAGCACACATTGCACATAGTTAGGCACATATTTAACCCCTTGAGCGCCCCATAGATGTTAACCCCTTCCCAGCCAATGTCATTAGTACAGTGAAAGTGTATAGTATTAGCACTGATCACTGTATTGGTGTCACTGGTGATGTCAGTGGCTGATAGTCAGTTCCCTTACAGCGTCAGTTAGTGTCAGATCATCCGCCGCCGTATTGCAGTCCCACTATAAGTTTCTGATCGCTGTCATTAGTAGTATAAATAAAAACTCTCACTGTATATATCATAGTTTCACATAAGCCAATCAATAAACACTTTTTTTTTTATCAAAAACATGTATCAGAATGTACTTTTTAATATATTTATAAATGATATTGGGTCTGAGATCAAAAGTAAAATTTCTGTCTTTGCAGATGACACCAAGCTATGCAGATGAAATATTGTCTTTACAGGATGTCGCCAATTTACAAGCCGACCGCAATGCTCTGTCTAATTGGGTGACTATGTGGCAGATGAGGTTTAATGTTGATAAATGTAAAGTTATGCACTTGGGGGCTAAGAATATGCGTCATACATACTAGGAGGAGTAGAACTGGGGGGATCCGTAGTGTAGAAGGATCTGTTTTTTTTTTTTTCTCAACAAAAGTGAAGTTGCTCTTTAGGGCCCCCCAGGGTTGGAGGTTATCATCCCTCTCTTTAACCGTTTGCCGACCAGCCGCCTTCATTATATGGCACGATCTCGCGAACCGTCATAGCTGTATGTTGGCCCTTTAAATGTCTATAGCAGACGCACGCAGGGGAACCAATACGCATGGCTGGCGCTCACCATGACCACCGGCCACGCGCGATTGTGGGCACGAGAGCCAGAACAGGGATGTGTGTGTGTAAACACACAAATCCCTGTTCTGTGAGGCGAGGAGAGACAGATCGAGCGTTTCTACTAGCTAGGAACAACGATATGTCTCCTCCTCTATGCAGTTCCATCCCCCCACAGTTAGAAACACAAACAAGGGAACGTCTTTAACCCTTTGATTGCCCCTTAGTGTTAACCCCTTACCTGCCAGTGACATTTATACAGTCACTGATCGCTGTATCAATGTCAATGGTCCCAAAAATGTGTCAAAAGTGTCCAATCTATCCTCCGCAATGTCACAGTACCGCTAAAAATCGCTAATCACCGCCATTACTAATAAAATCAAAATGTCATAAATCTATCCCCTATTTTGTAGACGCTATAACTTTTGCTCAAACCAATCAATAAACGCTTATTGCAATTTTTTTTTACTAAAAATATGTAGAAGAATATTGGACAAAACTGATGAAGAAATGTGTTTTTTATAAAAAAAATAAAATAAAATTGGGGGATATTTATTAATAGCAAAAAGTTAAAAATATTGTTTTTTTTCTCCAAATTGTCGCTATTCTTTTGTTTAGAGCGCAAAAAATAAAAACCGCAGAGGTGATCAAATACCACCAAAAGAAAGTTCTATTTGTGGGGAAAAAAGGGACATCAATTTTGTTTGGGTACAGCGTCGCACAACCACGCAATTGTCAGTTAAATCGACGCAGTGCTGTATCGCAAAAAAATGGCCTGGTCATTAAGCAGGCAAATCTTTCGGTCTGTAAGTGGTTAAGGAAGGCCATATGGGCCAAATAAGGCACTTGCGGGGCCATACCTGGAACAAAGCTACACTAAATCCCTTTGTTATGTAGGGATATGTCCACCAGAAGAAGTTCTGCACAATGCTTCTGGATGATGTGCCCACCCAACAACTGCTAACAAAGGAGTTTTAGGACCCCTGTGTGAGTTTTGGGTATTCCACCTCCTTTGTCATCCTGTCCTACCTACCAAGTTCAAGTTAAGCAAAACTAAACTGCATTCAAACCTGGACCTGCATCTCTTTATAGATACAAGGGTATGTAAGTATTGAATGACCTTCTAGGTTAACCTCCCTGGCGGTACGATTCTGTCTGGAATTACGTACCAAAAGCGGTACAATTATTTTGCAAGGAAATTTTGCGTTTTATACTGTAGGCCTGTAATTTTTAGAAATAACTCACTTAAATCTGACCAAGCAAGAGTCTTGTAGGCATCCCGGGTATGATTTTTTTTTTAAAACAAAATTATAAATTATAATATAATAAATAATTATAAATAATTATAACAAATAATAACATAATTATAATAAAAATTATTCAATAATGTAATCAACTCAAAATCACTGAAATTTGCTCAGTTGCAGAATTGTCGCTGTCATTATTTATTTATTTTTTATGACGAATTTCCCCACAAATCGCTATCGCACATTTCTGCAAGTGATTATAATTTATTATCGCTGTTTTCTAGCTGATCTAAAACCATTTTCGACATAAAGGGACACTTTTGGACAATCTACAGTTTTTAGGCAGAAAGAACAGTTTTTATTATATAAAAGTACATGCAGGGCACTGGGCAGACCACTAGGGACAAGGGGGGTGTGTATTTTTTACATATAGTACTGTAATCTATAAGATTACAGTATACTGTATGTAAAGTGTTTGTTTACTTTTTTGAATTTGGCGCCGTTCTCCGCCCCCGTGCGTCGTAACGTCGCAGGGAACGGAGATCGGCGGCACACGGGGAGACTTTGAATCGAGCAAGGAGGTCCCGCTCGCTCACACAGCGGGGTGGCATCGCTGGATCCAGGGACAAGGTGAGTAACTTGCCTGTGGATCCAGCGAAAGGTAAGCCGCGCCGCTGCACACTCTGCACGTCCACCCCGAGCGTGACTCGGGGATACCGATCTTATCATTGAAAACCAACCCCGAGTCACGCTCGGGGATACCGCCAGGGTGGTTAAGGCACTAAAGTTTCACAATCTCAGAATCTCTAAACTCCCACTTAGCAGAGGCTGGGGATCCCCTGCCCCTGTTTGATCAGGTGGTGCTACAGCTTTGCAGTTACAGCAACAGTATTTTTTTACATTTGGGTAGTGGAGGCCTGTCCATAAGGGGCGCATGAGCTTTGCCCCCCCCCCCCCCCCCCATCCATGTGTCCGGCCCCCATTGGGTACACAGCATGCATGAATTCCAATGATGGGTTGGGGGTTTTGAAGCACCTGATTAGAGTTTGAGGCTCTAATAGGCTATAAAATCGGGTGGGCTCGGGCACGGATTTTTATCATGACTGCGACATTATTGAGGGACGCATCTGACACTTTTGACACCATTTTGGGACCATTGTCATTTTTACAGCGATCAGTGCTATAAAAATGCACCGATTACTGTTAAAATTACACTGGCAGTGAAGGGGTTAACCACTGGGTGGTGCTGCAGGGGTTAAGTGTTCCCTAGGGAGTGATTTTTACTGTTAGGGGGCGTGGCTACATGTGATACGTCACTGATGATCGTTCCCGATAACGGGGGATGGTCATCAGTGACAGTGTCACTAGGCAGAATAGGGGACTGACTGTCTTGTTTACAAAGGCATTCTCCTGTTCTGCCCTTGCCGACCGCAAACGTGGGCCTCCATGGAACATCAAGTTCCCGGGATCCCCGACCGCACTCGCGAGGCACCTGGCGGGTGTGCGATTTAAAAGGACATACCTGTACGCCAATCTGCCTGCCTGTGCCATTCTGTCGACATACATAGTCGTGCGGCGGCCGGCAAGTGGTGAATTTAATTTGATGTGATCGCTTTAACACATTTTTCGGCAATTTTTTGAAGATCCATGATGAAGATGATGATATACTGTATGTTTTGACGTGTGTTGATACCGGTTTGAGATGGGAAAATTCTATGGATGGAAGGGAAGGAAAAATAAGATGGTAAATGTCTTCTTACCTCAGATGGAGAGCCTCCTGTTGCCTCTTCATTTTTTTCCTCTTCAAACAACTCTTCTAGATTTTTTACTTTCTAGTATGTAGCAAAAGGAATAAGGTCGCATTAGCATGCATGTAAAGAAAAATGGAGTCCATAAAGCAAACTTCTGGCTGCTATAGACTTTAATGCCCTATATCACACTGGTATGCTTTTCCTGTGCTAGTAAGCACCTTCACAGCATGAGAAAAGCACACCAAAGTTATTCCCCTTTAAATTCAATGAGACTATTCACATCACTGTACTGCATTTGCGCTGTGGTCTGAAAAGTCCTGCATGCTGCATCTTTTCTAAACTGCATCAAAACCACACCTTCAATTGTAAGTCAATGGAAATGCATCCAAAAATGCACACAGTGTGAGTTTTTAGGTGTGCTTTTGGGGTCACATGACATTAAAAAAAAATGCTGTTTTTTAAGGAGCGAGGCACCTGCCGGCATCCTTAACAACCAGCAGATATCTACACATATGTAGCACTGTCCCCGTAGGGCTTGCTGAATGTTGATTTCTTAGGGCTCTCTGATTACCTGTGGCTGGTTGCTAGGGGTTTTCACTTTGGTTGCTAAAGGTTTCCCTGATCCCGCTTGCTCGTTACTCAATGACCAGTCCAGGGTATTTGTGTTTTTGTATTTATATTTTGGAACTTGGATGGGAGAAGGGATTAGTGGGATATTTCAACTGTTAACAATGGATAGGGACACTCTCACTTGACCTCATCAGAAGATTTGTGGAAGCAAACACAACTTTAACCATACTGCCACATTTATGGAAGAATTAGGTCTTCTTGCTTTCAATAGCAGCAAACTTGATAAAGCTACTTTATCTTCAGAACGCTCTCTAGCACCCCCTTTACTGACACCCATCCACTGACTCTTCTATCTGAAGGGGCGGCCCTCACAGGACAGGCCCAAAAACACAGATCTGTACTGTAGGCAGAATCAGATCCTCCCTGGTGTCCCTCTTCCAGGCAGCTCTTCAACACCTCTGCGTTCAGCTTTTCTCTGACTTCAGGCCCTTGGATCGGCCTCCACAGAGGAGAGGCAGCCACCCTTCCCACTAGCACCTACTCTCTTCTAGCACCTACCTAGTGGGGTGCTACACATAGAGTACCTCCTTGGTCGGTGGTCCCCCGAGCTCCTATCTGATTAGCCTCTTTATAAGGAGAAGTCTGTTCAGCTGCCCCCTTCTTCTCCCCTCACGTTCACAGAGGCGCTGAAGCAGTTCATGGCAGAACCACCGGAAGTTCTCCTTCCCTTCCTGTCCACAACCTTCTTGCCCCCCCCCCCCTCATCCATGTGTCCGGCCCCCATGGGGAACACAGCATGCATGAATTCCAATGATGGGTTGGGGGTTTTGAAGCACCTGGTTAGAGCTCGAGGCTCTAATAGGCTATAAAATTGAGTGGGCTCGGGGCACAGATTTTTATTATGACTGCGACATTATGGGGGACACATCTGACACTTTTGACACCATTTTGGGATCATTGTCATTTTTACAGCGATCAGTGCTATAAAAATGCACCGATTACTGTTAAAATTACACTGGCAGTGAAGGGGTTAACCAATAGGTGGTGCTTCAGGGGTTAAGTGTTCCCTAGGGAGTGATTTTTACTGTTAGGGGGCGTGGCTACACGTGACACGTCACTTATGATCGTTCCCGAACACGGGGAACGGTCATCAGTGACAGTGTCACTAGGCAGAATAGGGGACTGACTGTCTTGTTTACAAAGGCATTCTACTGTTCTGCCCTTGCCAAACGCAAACGCGGGCGTCCCTGAAACATCGAGTTCCCGGGATCCCCGGTCGCACTCGCGAGGCACCTGGCGGGCGTGCGATTTAAAGGGACATACCTGTACGCCAATCTGCCTGCCTGTGCCATTCTGTCGACGTACAAAGTCGTGCGGCGGTCGGCAGGTTTTGAATTTAATTTGATGTGATCGCTTTAACACATTTTTGGGCACTTTTTTGAAGATCCATGATGAAGATGATGATATACTGTGGGCTAGATTCAGAGACAGTTACGCCGGCGTATCAGTAGATACGCCGTCGTAGCTCTGAATCTACGCCGTCGTAAATTTAAGCGTATTCTGGAAACCAGATACGCTTAAATTAGGCTAAGATACGGCGCCGTAAGTCTCCTACGCCGTCGTATCTTAGGGTGCATATTTACGCTGGCCGCTAGGTGGCGCTTCCGTCGATTTCAGCGTATAATATGCAAATGAGCAGATTTACGCTACGCCGCCGCAACTTACGGAGCAAGTGCTTAAACTGCCGCCCGTAACACCTTGCGGCCGAAGAAGGCATCTGAAGATGCACTCACATCCACCTTGTAAAACTTTGAAAAAGTGTGGACTGACGACCAGGTCGCTGCCTTACACACCTGTAACACAGAGGCTTGATGCCGGAAAGCCCAAGAGGCACCGATCGCCCTGGTCGAATGCGCCGTGACTCGAAAAGGAGGCGCCCGCCCCTTCAGGGCATAGGCCTGAAGCACAACCTGTCTAATCCACCTAGAAATGGTGGCTGACGAGACCGCCAGACCTTTTTAAGGAACATTCACCGACACGAACAGTGAGTCCGACTTCCGGAACGGAGCTGTAGCTGATAAGTACACTCGTAGGGCCCGAACCACATCCAGGGAATGCAAAGTGGCCTCCTTCGGGTTCTTTGGCCGAGGACATAAGGATGGCAACACAATGTCCTCATTAATGTGAAAAGCTGAAACGACCTTCAAGAAGAAAAGACGGCTACGGCCGCAGCACCACCTTATCCTCATGGATGACCAAATAGGGAGCCTTGCAAGACAAGGCCGCCAGTTCAGACACCCGTCTGATTGATGTAATTGCTACTAGAAAAACCACCTTCTGTGACAGAGTCAACAAAGGGATCTTCCGAAAGTCCTCAAAGGGAGCTTGTTGAAGCACCGAGAGGACCAAATTTAAGTCCCATGGGGGCAGTGGAGGGTGCACAGGAGGGGCCACATGTCGGACCCCCTGCACAAACGTACGCACCAAGGAGTGCACTGCCAAGGGTCGCTGAAAGTAAACAGCTAGAGCCGAAATCTGACTCTTAACCGTACTCAAGGCGAGAGCCTGATCCACTCCCCGCTGTAAAAACAGCAGAATCCGGGACACCACGTATGTACGGGGGTGCCAACTCATCTCCTCACACATAGAGATGTAGGCTTTCCACGTACGATGGTAAATCCTCCGTGAAGTAGACTTCCTTGCACGCAGCATGGTAGAAACCACCAAGCCTGATAGGCCCCGGTCCTTCAGCACCTGGCTCTCAACAGCCACGCCGTTAAAACCAGCGACTGTAAAGCAGGGTGGAAGGTCGGACCCTGCGACAGAAGATCTTCTCTCAGGGGTAGACGCCAGGGGCGTCTGCCACCAGACGCACCAGGTCTGCGTACCAGGAGCGGCGTGGCAAATCTGGGGCGATCAGGATTGTTGGAATCCCTTCGGCTTCCACTCTGCGCAGCAGGCGAGGAAGAAGCTTCAGAGGAGGGAAGGCGTAAATCAGGCGATAATGACCCCAAGGTGCCACCAACGTGTCTGATGCGTCCGCCCACGGGTCTTTTGACCTGGCCACAAACCGTGGCACCTTCCGATTGAGACGGGAGGCCAGAAGGTCCACATCTGGAGTGCCCCATTTTCGGCACAGACCCCGAAACACCTCCGGGTGGAGTGATCACTCTCCTTGGTCCAATGTTTGGCGACTTAGGTAGTCGGCTTGCCAATTCTGTACCCCCGAAATGTACACGGCCGATAGAGCCGGAACGGACCTTTCGGCCCACCAAAGGATGTGTGTGACTTGTGTGCAGCCGAGCTCCGTGTGCATCCCTGATGATTGACGTAAGCCACGGCCGTGGCGTTGTCGGACTGGATCCTGACCGGTCGGCCCTGCAGATCCAGGGACCACCTGGCAAGGCACAGCTTGATTGCTCGGCGCTCCAGTATATTGATTGGCAGGCGGGACTCCTCCTGAGTCCAGCGCCCCTGGGCTGACTGGGTGCCCCAGATGCCCCCCCCAGCCAGAGAGGCTGGCATCTGTCGTGAAAGGTAAAGTGACGAGCGCAATAAATGTGACTAAGTAATCAAAGTGTTAATCAGTGTACACTGATAATGAACTAAAATTGAAACAAAGTGCTGGAAATAACATTTAAAACATCCATAATGAAAAAAACGTTCTGCCAGCAAGTGGCCAGTGAAAAAAAGATATGCACAAGAATAGCTGCAAAAGTCAGCAGGCAAACATAAATATGAAGCCTGAATAAGTCCTGGAACAATAGGCTAGCAGTGCAGTCTTTATGATATTATGTGCATAAAAGTGTAGGAAGTTCCAAAAGAAAAAAACTTCTCCAATAGTGATAGACTAGTGTGTTTAGGATCTTCTCATGTAGATCTTCAAATAATGTGAGCTCACAATGCGCTTACCTTCCCAAGGTAGTAATCAAGCCTTGATTAAATGGATATCCACAAGAGGTGTTGTTGAATCTGCAACTGGCTCTGGATGTCCAAGGCGTCCTGTGTAATCCTATGTTTGTAGGCTCCAGACTTCTATTTGGCAGCGGTGGTGCTCAGCATGGGGAAATAAAAAGGTTGCTTCCCATAGTGTAGTAAACCAAGGCTATTTTATTAATAAAAACGCTAACAAGTGCATTTTAAAGATCAGAAAAAACGAAACTGAAAAAAAACAGCTGATGACAGCTTACTGATGTATTGCTTAAAGAGCAGTCCGTCCCTTACATGTTACGCCACGTCACGTGGCTTCATCAGAGGTGACGGATTGGTTGTTGGACTTGTCATTTATAAGAGCCAGCAGGAAATAGTTCGATCGCCATTTTGTCAGAGAAAGTGTCTCTTTGCTGGCGGCGGCCATTTTAACGGTGGGTAGGGATCAGCCTAACCGTGTCAATAAGTCCAGAGCGCTGTGTATTCCCGGCGGCCATTTTAGTGTAGCCCCAGACCAAATAGCAAGTAATTGGATTATACACGCCTGGTGGTACACAGCATTGTAAAAAATCTGGAACTGACATTAGCCAAATGTAGCGATGGAGCTATCTGCTGTATAATCCACATACATGTTAACATGAGTGGCTAAATGGATAATATATAATGAAGCAATATATCTTGATATATAATTAATCAGAATTAATATGTTCTATGTATATGAACCCAACGTGATTAACTGTAAGTAACAATTCATAACTGCATAATCAGAAAATGTACATACATGATAAAAAAAGTCGTTAAAATGCATAGGGATAATATAGTAAGTTTAAAAAAATATAAATATTTTTATAAAATGATGGCAATAGCAAGTGAATAAAAAATTGCAATAGCAATGAATAAAAATATTGATTAAAAATTACTTAAGAAACAATTTAGATCAAATTCTACATTCATTCCATCAGGTACCATAGTCTGTAAGCTGTGTATCCATCTGGATTCTTTCTGGCTGATGGACCTTACCATGTGTGCCCCTCTCCATGTTTTTTTGTATTTTTCTATACCCCAAAAAGTGAGATGTGTGGGGTCTTTATTGTGGAAAAGTGCAAAGTGCTTACTGACATTATGTTTCGGAAAACCATTAAAAATATTTTGGATATGTTCTTTTATCCTAACCATGAGTGGTCTTTTAGTTCGGCCTACGTACTGTAAATTGCAAGTACACTGTAGTACATAGACCACTCCTTCTGTATGACAAGTAATGAAATCATTGATAATGAATTTTTGACCAGTTTTGGTGCAAATGAAGTCTTCTCTTTTCTTTTGTGGTTTTTTAGAGTGTCTACATGCATAGCAGTATTTGCATGGTACAAAACCTTTACTTGTGAAAAAGGTGTAACCACTTTTTGGTGGAGGTACTACCACATTTTTGACAATTAGGTCTCTCAAAGTCGGAGCTCTTTTATACACTATATTTGGTCTATCCGGTAATATAGTTTGCAGGTTTCGGTCACTTCTCAGAATGTGCCAGTATTTCTTTATTAGTTTTTCAACTTCTCGGTGTTGAATGTTGTAATCTAAAACAATGAATGGAGCCTCATTTTTGTATTTTTTCATTTTTGGTCCTTGTAATAGGGTATTTCTATCCATTTTTGATACCGTATCAATCTGTTTTTGAATAAAATTATCTGTGTATCCCTTTTCCTTAAATCTGGTTCCAATAAAGGAAGCTTGTTTTTCATAGTCTTCTTGGTATGTGCAGTTTCTCTTTAATCTTGTTAGTTGTCCCTTAGGTATATTGAAAAGCCATGATTTATGATGGCAACTCTTTACGGATAAATAGCTATTGGTATCAATATTTTTAAAATGTGTTTTTGTCACCAATTTGTTGTCTACAATCGAAATGTCCAAATCTAGAAAGTTGACCATAGTATCACTGATGTTCCACGTAAGTGTGATATTTTTATCATTTTGGTTCAATTTAGACAAAAACTTTTCTAGTGCTGGCTGGGTACCATTCCACACTATGAGTATATCATCAATATACCTTTTGTATAATGTTAGTTCCATTGGTATATCTGAGTATATTGATCCTTCCTCCCATTGTGCCATAAAGGCATTGGCCACACTGGGGGCAAATTTGGCTCCCATCGCAATTCCTGTTGTCTGCCTATAATACGTCTGGTCGTGCCAGAAGTAATTGTGTTTCAAGCAGAAATCTATGCATTTTATCAAGAACTTTCTTTGTTTGCATATTAAAGTGGTGAATTCTCTCAGAAGCCATTTTGTGGCACTGGTTGCCTGATGGTGTTGTACTATGGTATAAAGTGATGAGACGTCTGCCGTGGCTATAAACGTCCTGCCTTTCAACACTGGAGTATCCTCTAATAGTTGTAGTACATGCTTGGTGTCTTTTAAATATGCATTAGTTTGTTGTACTGCGGGTTGTATGAATCCATCAAGGTATTCTCCCATTCTTGATGTCAATGATTCAATACCATTGACTATGGGTCTTCCCGGAGGGTTTATCTTGTCCTTATGTATTTTAGGAACCGTATATATAATGGGGATTCTGCACGTTTCTGGAATCAGATATTGGGATTCTTTTTTGTTTAGTATTTCTTTCTTAATGCCTAAATGGATTAGTTTTTCTAATTCTTTCTTATATTGATTTGTCGGATTACTTAATAATTTGGTATATGTATCCTTGTCTTGTAGTTGTCTATTTATTTCCATCTGGTATTGTGTCTTCGATTGTACAACTACCCCACCGCCTTTGTCGGCAGGTCTGATTACGATGTCAGATCTTTTTGTTAAGGATTGGATACCATTCTTTATATGGATAGGATTGGAGGCTTTTTTCACTTCTAATGTATCTAAATCCTGCAACACTAGTTTTTTAAATACATTGATGAAATGATTATCATGTACTTGTGGATTGAATACAGAGTTATTACGTAGATTACTGTGTTGTACTGTATTTACCGGATTAGATTTCTTAGTTTGTGTGTTTATAGGGTTGCTCATCATATATTTTTTGATATTTATTTTGCGGATATATTTTTGGATTCCTATAAACGTTTCAAATTTATTGAGACTTCTCGCCGGGGCATGTTTGAGGCCATTGTCTAATACTGCTATTTCATCTGTAGAGAGGGGGAGTCCACTGATGTTGAAGATACCATCGCCTATTATTCGCTTTTTCTTTTCCTTTTGGCTTCTCTTTCCCGCTCTGCATCCCCTCGTCTTTCGGGTGGTGTTCTTGGTCTGTATTCCGGTGTTCGTTGTTTGGGGGTCCTGGGTGGTTCCTGGTGTCTCCTTCTGGGAGATTGGTAATAATCTCTGTAATCCCTTCTGGGAGTGTGGTCTCTCCTCTCTCTGTCTAAAAAAGATCTTTGTGTTGGTTGGTCATACTGGTTTTGATAGTAGTGAGGTTGTGGTTCCTGATGGTGTCTAATAGGTTCGAATCTGTTATAGAGCGGTATGGGACTTCTTTCAGGTCTTCTATATTGTTCATAGTGTTGGTATTGTCCTCTGTTGTCTCCATAATCTCTTTCTGAATTTCTTCTATTATGATAAGGTTTCTTGTAGAATTTCTTGAACGGTTTCTTCTTAAAGTTCCTTGGTGTCTGGTGTCCCTGTGTACCATTTCCTCTGGAATTTTGTTGGGGTCTCTGTTGGCCCATATAGTGTCCTTGGTTAGATAGAAGAGTGGTTTGGGGTGGTTCCTGAATTCTAACCTCTCGTTCTGGGGTAGAGTAAGTGGATGGGGGCTGGGGTTTTTCCACTTTAGTCTGCCACTTGAACACTTGGTCCATTTTATAGTCCGAAATATCACGTTGGTATTTTTTCATTTTCCTTTGTTGTGTTTCTAGATCTTTAGTTACTAAGTCCTTGTTTAATTGGGAAGCTAATGTATTGAATTCCGTTGATTCTTTATATGGTTCTAGTTTAACTTTTATTTCTTCAATCATTTTATCAATGATTCTTGCCTTCTTCTGTTTCCGTTTAAGAAGGAAATGTAGTCCTTCCAAACTTTTGTTATTAAAAAATTGAAACCATTGCTCCATGGATTCTTTGTCTAGAAGACCGTCATTGGGGGGAATGTCCCACCTAAGCCTTCTAGGGACAATGCGTTCTTCAATATATCTGTCAAATGTGTTGACATCCCACCAAAGATTGACTTTCTTTTCTAGATGGTGTCCTAGTTTTCTAACTAGGCTATCTAAGTCTGTATCTTTGGATTTATGGTCTTTGTTAAAAATGTCATCTAAGTTTACATTCCTGTGGTCCATAAAGGTAAACACATCCATAGTGGCAGCAAAAGCTAGTGGGTGAAAGTGAATATGATAAAGTGAGGGTGCTCTTGCGCCTACCTAGTAAACCTTGAGGCCCCATACTCACGAGCAAACATGTCTGCTGAAACTGGCCCGCAGGCCAGTTTCAGCAGACATGTTTGGTCGTGTGTGGGCGCGAGCGGGCCGAATTCCAGCAAACATTTGCCCGCCGGGCCTTTTCCCAGCAGACAAATATTCCTGGACTTGTTTTAAAACAGTCCGCTGGAATTCTGCCCGCTCGGACATGTACGGTCGTCAGTACAGACCTACCGTACATGTCCAGGCGCCCGCCGTCCCTCGCATGCGTCGAATGACTTCGACGCATGCGTGGAAGCATTTTAAAGGCGGGCCGCCCACGTCGCCGCGTCATTGTCGCGGCGACACCGCGTCATCGACGCGGCGACACCGCGGACACGCCCCGCGTATTGTTTACGCGCGGACTTCTGTACGATGGTGTGTACAACCATCGTACAGAAGCCCTCTGGCAGACATGTATGGTGAAAACGGTCCGACGGACCGCTTTCACCATACATGTTTGGTCGTGAGTACCCGGCCTTAGATGTAAAGTAAAATAATAATAATGAACTAAAGTGATGATGCTGCTCAATCTAATAATGTATAAATATCGAATAAAAATACAATAAAATTGTGAAAGGTAAAGTGACGAGCGCAATAAATGTGACTAAGTAATCAAAGTGTTAATCAGTGTACACTGATAATGAACTAAAATTGAAACAAAGTGCTGGAAATAACATTTAAAACATCCATAATGAAAAAAACGTTCAGCCAGCAAGTGGCCAGTGAAAAAAAGATATGCACAAGAATAGCTGCAAAAGTCAGCAGGCAAACATAAATATGAAGCCTGAATAAGTCCTGGAATAATAGGCTAGCAGTGCAGTCTTTATGATATTATGTGCATAAAAGTGTAGGAAGTTCCAAAAGAAAAAAACTTCTCCAATAGTGATAGACTAGTGTGTTTAGGATCTTCTCATGTAGATCTTCAAATAATGTGAGCTCACAATGCGCTTACCTTCCCAAGGTAGTAATCAAGCCTTGATTAAATGGATATCCACAAGAGGTGTTGTTGAATCTGCAACTGGCTCTGGATGTCCAAGGCGTCCTGTGTAATCCAAATTCAAAGAGGAAATGGTACACAGGGACACCAGACACCAAGGAACTTTAAGAAGAAACCGTTCAAGAAATTCTACAAGAAACCTTATCATAATAGAAGAAATTCAGAAAGAGATTATGGAGACAACAGAGGACAATACCAACACTATGAACAATATAGAAGACCTGAAAGAAGTCCCATACCGCTCTATAACAGATTCGAACCTATTAGACACCATCAGGAACCACAACCTCACTACTATCAAAACCAGTATGACCAACCAACACAAAGATCTTTTTTAGACAGAGAGAGGAGAGACCACACTCCCAGAAGGGATTACAGAGATTATTACCAATCTCCCAGAAGGAGACACCAGGAACCACCCAGGACCCCCAAACAACGAACACCGGAATACAGACCAAGAACACCACCCGAAAGACGAGGGGATGCAGAGCGGGAAAGAGAAGCCAAAAGGAAAAGAAAAAGCGAATAATAGGCGATGGTATCTTCAACATCAGTGGACTCCCCCTCTCTACAGATGAAATAGCAGTATTAGACAATGGCCTCAAACATGCCCCGGCGAGAAGTCTCAATAAATTTGAAACGTTTATAGGAATCCAAAAATATATCCGCAAAATAAATATCAAAAAATATATGATGAGCAACCCTATAAACACACAAACTAAGAAATCTAATCCGGTAAATACAGTACAACACAGTAATCTACGTAATAACTCTGTATTCAATCCACAAGTACATGATAATCATTTCATCAATGTATTTAAAAAACTAGTGTTGCAGGATTTAGATACATTAGAAGTGAAAAAAGCCTCCAATCCTATCCATATAAAGAATGGTATCCAATCCTTAACAAAAAGATCTGACATCGTAATCAGACCTGCCGACAAAGGCGGTGGGGTAGTTGTACAATCGAAGACACAATACCAGATGGAAATAAATAGACAACTACAAGACAAGGATACATATACCAAATTATTAAGTAATCCGACAAATCAATATAAGAAAGAATTAGAAAAACTAATCCATTTAGGCATTAAGAAAGAAATACTAAACAAAAAAGAATCCCAATATCTGATTCCAGAAACGTGCAGAATCCCCATTATATATACGGTTCCTAAAATACATAAGGACAAGATAAACCCTCCGGGAAGACCCATAGTCAATGGTATTGAATCATTGACATCAAGAATAGGAGAATACCTTGATGGATTCATACAACCCGCAGTACAACAAACTAATGCATATTTAAAAGACACCAAGCATGTACTACAACTATTAGAGGATACTCCAGTGTTGAAAGGCAGGACGTTTATAGCCACGGCAGACGTCTCATCACTTTATACCATAGTACAACACCATCAGGCAACCAGTGCCACAAAATGGCTTCTGAGAGAATTCACCACTTTAATATGCAAACAAAGAAAGTTCTTGATAAAATGCATAGATTTCTGCTTGAAACACAATTACTTCTGGCACGACCAGACGTATTATAGGCAGACAACAGGAATTGCGATGGGAGCCAAATTTGCCCCCAGTGTGGCCAATGCCTTTATGGCACAATGGGAGGAAGGATCAATATACTCAGATATACCAATGGAACTAACATTATACAAAAGGTATATTGATGATATACTCATAGTGTGGAATGGTACCCAGCCAGCACTAGAAAAGTTTTTGTCTAAATTGAACCAAAATGATAAAAATATCACACTTACGTGGAACATCAGTGATACTATGGTCAACTTTCTAGATTTGGACATTTCGATTGTAGACAACAAATTGGTGACAAAAACACATTTTAAAAATATTGATACCAATAGCTATTTATCCGTAAAGAGTTGCCATCATAAATCATGGCTTTTCAATATACCTAAGGGACAACTAACAAGATTAAAGAGAAACTGCACATACCAAGAAGACTATGAAAAACAAGCTTCCTTTATTGGAACCAGATTTAAGGAAAAGGGATACACAGATAATTTTATTCAAAAACAGATTGATACGGTATCAAAAATGGATAGAAATACCCTATTACAAGGACCAAAAATGAAAAAATACAAAAATGAGGCTCCATTCATTGTTTTAGATTACAACATTCAACACCGAGAAGTTGAAAAACTAATAAAGAAATACTGGCACATTCTGAGAAGTGACCGAAACCTGCAAACTATATTACCGGATAGACCAAATATAGTGTATAAAAGAGCTCCGACTTTGAGAGACCTAATTGTCAAAAATGTGGTAGTACCTCCACCAAAAAGTGGTTACACCTTTTTCACAAGTAAAGGTTTTGTACCATGCAAATACTGCTATGCATGTAGACACTCTAAAAAACCACAAAAGAAAAGAGAAGACTTCATTTGCACCAAAACTGGTCAAAAATTCATTATCAATGATTTCATTACTTGTCATACAGAAGGAGTGGTCTATGTACTACAGTGTACTTGCAATTTACAGTACGTAGGCCGAACTAAAAGACCACTCATGGTTAGGATAAAAGAACATATCCAAAATATTTTTAATGGTTTTCCGAAACATAATGTCAGTAAGCACTTTGCACTTTTCCACAATAAAGACCCCACACATCTCACTTTTTGGGGTATAGAAAAATACAAAAAACCATGGAGAGGGGCACACATGGTAAGGTCCATCAGCCAGAAAGAATCCAGATGGATACACAGCTTACAGACTATGGTACCTGATGGAATGAATGTAGAATTTGATCTAAATTGTTTCTTAAGTAATTTTTAATCAATATTTTTATTCATTGCTATTGCAATTTTTTATTCACTTGCTATTGCCATCATTTTATAAAAATATTTATATTTTTTTAAACTTACTATATTATCCCTATGCATTTTAACGACTTTTTTATCATGTATGTACATTTTCTGATTATGCAGTTATGAATTGTTACTTACAGTTAATCACGTTGGGTTCATATACATAGAACATATTAATTCTGATTAATTATATATCAAGATATATTGCTTCATTATATATTATCCATTTAGCCACTCATGTTAACATGTATGTGGATTATACAGCAGATAGCTCCATCGCTACATTTGGCTAATGTCAGTTCCAGATTTTTTACAATGCTGTGTACCACCAGGCGTGTATAATCCAATTACTTGCTATTTGGTCTGGGGCTACACTAAAATGGCCGCCGGGAATACACAGCGCTCTGGACTTATTGACACGGTTAGGCTGATCCCTACCCACCGTTAAAATGGCCGCCGCCAGCAAAGAGACACTTTCTCTGACAAAATGGCGATCGAACTATTTCCTGCTGGCTCTTATAAATGACAAGTCCAACAACCAATCCGTCACCTCTGATGAAGCCACGTGACGTGGCGTAACATGTAAGGGACGGACTGCTCTTTAAGCAATACATCAGTAAGCTGTCATCAGCTGTTTTTTTTCAGTTTCGTTTTTTCTGATCTTTAAAATGCACTTGTTAGCGTTTTTATTAATAAAATAGCCTTGGTTTACTACACTATGGGAAGCAACCTTTTTATTTCCCCATGCTGAGCACCACCGCTGCCAAATAGAAGTCTGGAGCCTACAAACATAGGATTACACAGGACGCCTTGGACATCCAGAGCCAGTTGCAGATTCAACAACACCTCTTGTGGATATCCATTTAATCAAGGCTTGATTACTACCTTGGGAAGGTAAGCGCATTGTGAGCTCACATTATTTGAAGATCTACATGAGAAGATCCTAAACACACTAGTCTATCACTATTGGAGAAGTTTTTTTCTTTTGGAACTTCCTACACTTTTATGCACATAATATCATAAAGACTGCACTGCTAGCCTATTGTTCCAGGACTTATTCAGGCTTCATATTTATGTTTGCCTGCTGACTTTTGCAGCTATTCTTGTGCATATCTTTTTTTCACTGGCCACTTGCTGGCTGAACGTTTTTTTCATTATGGATGTTTTAAATGTTATTTCCAGCACTTTGTTTCAATTTTAGTTCATTATCAGTGTACACTGATTAACACTTTGATTACTTAGTCACATTTATTGCGCTCGTCACTTTACCTTTCACAATTTTATTGTATTTTTATTCGATATTTATACATTATTAGATTGAGCAGCATCATCACTTTAGTTCATTATTATTATTTTACTTTACATCTCAAGGTTTACTAGGTAGGCGCAAGAGCACCCTCACTTTGGCATCTGTCGTGACCACTGTCCAATGGCACGGCAGAAACGACTTACCGGTCCGAAGCACCAGAGACGTCAGCCACCACACCAGGGAAGACTTGACCAGAGGGCTCAACTGAATCTGGTAATCCAGAGATGACGGGAGCTTGTCCCAACGTGACAGAATTTCCTTCTGTAGCTCCCGGGTGTGGAATTGGGCATACGGAACCACCTCGAAAGAGGCCACCATCAGACCCAGAACCCTCATGCAGAATCGAAGAGATGACCACTTCTGGGTCAACAACTGCTGCACTGCAGATTGTAGAGTATGAAGTTTCTCCGTTGGGAGGAAAACTCTCTCCTCCGCGGAATCCAGGACTAGTCCCATGTATTCCAGAAGCAGAGACGGAACCAACACTGACTTCTGGATATTCAGAAGCCAGCCGAACTCTCGGAGAGTGTGACACGTGATAGACACGTCCTCTTCTAATTCTGAGCCTGAGGAAGCTCTCAGGAGAAGGTCGTCCAGATATCCCACGATAGCGATCCCTCGCTGCCTCAGCAGGGCTAGGATCGGGGGGAGGAGCACCTTGGTGAAAACCCGCGGTGCCGATGCCAATCCAAATGGGAGGGCCACCAATTGAAAGTGGTCCTCACAGACCGCAAAGCGCAGAAACCTCTGGTGCCTTGTGCATATGGGAACATGCAGGTACGCGTCCATGATATCCAAGGACGCCATAAAGTCCCCCTGATGGAGCGCTGCTATTACTGAGCGAACCGACTCCATCCTGAATTTTTGCACCTTGACAAAACAATTGAGGGCCTTGAGGTCCAGGATTGGACGGACCCCTTCCTTCTTGGGGACTACAAACAGATTGGAGTAAAACCCCTGAAACTGTTCCACCGAGGGAACTGGTACAATCACTCCCCTGTCCAGTAGATCCTGGACAGCCCCTGACAGAGCCTTCCGGCGATCCGGAGGAAGCTGGAGGTTGGCAGGAAAAAATCTGTTTGGTGGACAAGAGAGAAACTCTATCTTGTACCCCGAGGAAACTACCTCGCAAACCCAATGGTCGGAAAGAAGAGACCTCCACCGAGCCACGAATTAGCGAATCCAGCCCCCCACCCGAGACACGGGCGGGGGCAGACCTTCATGCAGAAGCAGGCTTGTCCGCAGGCTTGTTGAGCTTGCGGTACCAGGTGCGCTTCTGCCCCGCAGCAGGGGTCTTAGAACCTTGCAAACTTTTTCCCACCGCACTGGGCGCAGGAAAAAAACGCTTTGGGGTAGTAAAGGAGGGCCCTTGCTTACGGCGAGGCTCCTTGCCCTTCCCAGACTGTGGGAGCAGTGTGCTCTTACCACCTGTGGCATCCTTTATGATGTCATCCAGGGACGCCCCAAAAAGCCGCTCACCCTTAAAGGGCAAATCCACTAAGGCCTTCTTTGAGGACTGGTCCGCAGACCAGCACTTCAGCCACACAAGGCGGTGTAGTACCACCGCGTAGGCGGAGGCCCTGGAAAGCAAGGGAAGCGTATCCAGGGCCGACTCACAGACAAACTTTAGACCCTGAACCAATTGTTCAGCCAGGTCCTTACAGGTCTCAGAAGCATCCTGCGCCTCCAGCTCCTGCAGTAACAACTTTGCCCGTTCAGTCAGTGTCTGCGACACCAGAGTCTCGGCCAAAACCGGTCTCACAGCCGAACCCACTCTGAACTGTGAACATGGAGCGGGCCACAGCCTCCACTCTCCTATCTGCGGGGTCCTTAAAAGCAGGAGCCCCTTCCACAGGCAATGTGGTGGCCTTACTCAATCTGGACACGGGAGGGTCCACTGATGGAGGAGAGACCCATTTTCAAAAAGTCCTCCTCAAAGGGATAACGGACTGCAAAGTATTTCGGAACAGCAAAAACCTTTTGCGGCAAATCCCATTCCTTGTATAACAATTTGTCCAAATATGGAATACAAGGAAACACTTTTGTGGTGCGGGGAGGCTTGCGGTACCCAAAAGGGACCGGCACATCCGATGCCTCAGCCAAATCCTCAAGTTTCTGCGTATCCCGCACCGCAGAGATAAGAGCTCCAACAAATTCCTTATCATTTACTGACCCTGAAGCAGAGTCATCCTCACAGTCCGTGTGGGTTAAGCCCGCATCATCTGACATAACAGAACCACAGCCAGAAGCAACTGCAGGATATGATTCTGTGTCAGAAATGTCCCCAGAAGCAGGCTCAGGGAGTGGGCGCTTTTTACCCCCCTTCTGGCCACTTGTCGCTTCAAACCTGGCGAGAAACGCCTCAAGGACAGCTGACATTGCCTCAAAAGATGCAGCAGGGGCAGGGGGAGTAAGGGTTAACTCAGGCATTGTTGGGGCAAAAGCACCAGGTTCAGGCTCCATGATGCCCCACCGCTGTGTCACCCAGCACTGCAAAGCAGAGCAACCCACCGATCACCTCCCGGCTGCAAAAATAGAAGGCAGAGGCCCCCAGGGAACTCACCACCCCACCTGGTTGCAGCGTGTGCTCTGAAGTGCTGGCTGCACTGCATCTGTCACCACAGGAATGATTTGCGGTCATTTGCAGCGCTATCACGTCACAAGAGGCCAAGACATTTCTAAGATGGCCGCCGTCTGAGGAAAAAAGCACCAGCGGGCTACTAAAAAATGGCGGCCGTGCGCAGTTTAAAAATCCCCAGTGACGCACAAAACACACAGCAGCACACAGCAGCACCCTCCATAAGTAAAAAACACAGCCCCCCGCAACACACGGTCCCCGGTGGCAATAAAAAGACCCCAGGAGGCCCCCCCTCACAGCCGCTACCCAGTTAGGGAAAGGAGGGAGAGGAAGGGGAGAGAGGAAAGCAGGGCGGACCCTCAGTCGACCTCCCCAGGGAAAACAGCAGCCATACCACCTTGCCAAGGCAAGGGGCCACTACTTACCCGTCCTGCGGCCACCGGCTGGAGGTATTCCGGACAGAACCAACGTCCGCTAAACGGCATGGCTGTCGGCCAGACACACTGTGACAAGGCCATAGAGACCGGTCATATGTGTGTCCTGGAACATGTAGTTCCCCGGCCGCCCCTGGAGCAATGGGGCCTGTCGTGGACGACCCAGAGCTGAGCTGAGGGCCGGCACACGCTCGATGGCCAAACATGGGGGGACTACAAGAGTCAAGACCCAGCCTATCACCCAGTCGGCAGTTGATAGAAGAATCACAGGATTCAAAAATGCAGGAACAAAAAAAAAAAAGGGAAAAGAATCGCAAATAAAATTCCAGAGTACAGGACTCCAGAAGGCCTGTCCTCTCCTGACGTTAGGCAGAAATAAACTGGAGCTACTGAGGCAGAGTGTGTGGGTTATACCCGGGAGACCACGCACCCTGGGAGGAGCTGTGCTGAGGAAAGTGTTGTTAACACTTAAAGTGCTTTTTTTCTGCCTAACTCTCCTGAAGGAAGCGGATATAACCCTCCGTCCATGAAAGGAAGAAAAAATAAGATGGTAAATGTCTTCTTACCTCAGATGGAGAGCCTCCTGTTGCCTCTTCACTTTTGTCCTCTTCAAACAACTCTTCTAGATTTTTTACTTTCTAGTATGTAGCAAAAGGAATAACATCGCATTAGCATGTATGTAAAGAAAAATGGAATCCATAAATCAAACTTCTGGCTGCTATAGACTTTAATGCCCTATATCACACTGGTATGCTTTTTCTGTGCTAGTAAGCACCTTTCCAGCAAGACAAAAGCACACCAAAGTTATTCCCCTTTAAATTCAATGTGACTATTCACATCACTGTACTGCATTTGTGCTGCGGTCTGAAAAGTCCTGCATGCTGCATCTTTTCTAAACTGCATCAAAACCACACCTTCAATTGTAAGTCAATAGAAATGCATCCAAAAATGCACACAGTGTGAGTTTTTAGGTGTGCTTTTGGGGTCACATGACATTTAAAAAAAAATGCTGTTTTTTAGGGAGCGAGGCACCTGCCGGCATCCTTAACAACCAGCAGATATCTACACATATGTAGCACTGTCCCCGTAGGGCTTGCTGAATGTTGATTTCTTAGGGCTCTCTGATTACCTGTGGCTGGTTGCTAGGGGTTTTCACTTTGGTTGCTAAAGGTTTCCCTGATCCCGCTTGCTCGTTACTCAATGACCAGTCCAGGGTATTTGTGTTTTTGTATTTATATTTTGGAACTTGGATGGGAGATGGGATTAGTGGGATACTCCAGGGCCTAGTACACACGAGAGGATTTATCCGCGGAAACGGTCCGGGGGACCGTTTCCGCGGATAAATCCTCTGGCAGATTTTGATCTCATGGTTGTACTAACCATGAGATCAAAATCCCCGCGGAATTCCGTCCGCGGTGACGTGTCGCCGCGATGATGACGCGGCGACGTGCGCGACGCTGTGATATATGGACTTCCACGTATGCGTCGAATCATTACGACACATACGGGGGATGGATTCGGACGGATTGATCCGGTGAGTCTGTACAGACCAGCGGATCAATCCGTTGGACTGGATTCCAGCGGATCGATTTCTTAGCATGTCAAGAAATTTTGATCCGCTGGAAATCCATCCCCGGGGACAAAAATCCGCGGAAACAGATCCGCTGGATCGTACACACCAGGGGATCTATCCGATGAAACCGGTCCGCGGATCAATTCCAGCGGATCGATCCTCTCGTGTGTACGGGGCCCAACTGTTCACAATGGATAGGGACACTCTCACTTGACCTCATCAGAAGATTTGTGGAAGCAGACACAACTTTAACCATACTGCCACATTTATGGAAGAATTAGGTCTTCTTGCTTTTATACGCCGAGCAGGACGGCGTATACAGAAAAGAAAAGAGAAGGAGATTATTAGTGGCCAAGGAGTATTCAACTTGAGTTCTAAAACACTGACTGTGGCAGAACAGTCCATGCTAGACAAAAGCCTCAAGTTTGCTCCTTCAAAACCATTAAATAAATTTGGCACATTCATCGATGTGCAGAAATGTATACGTAAAATTAACATTCAGCGATATATGGTATCTAATACATATTTGACTGATAATCGGGCAGCAACCTCCGGGACGGTTCATTCTGGATTATCGAATCCATCCCTCTTTAATCCTTCCGTCGCGGTGGCTCCTGCTGTTAGAATCTTCAAGGAGCTGGTTCTCAAAGATTTGTCTCAATTGAAAGAAAAACGGCACTCTTCACAGCCCTTGTCTAGTCAAGGTGTTCGTTCCTTGTGTGATAACAAGGACCTGATCATCCGTCCGGCAGACAAGGGCGGGGGGATTGTAGTTTTAGACAGGTCACAATACGAACAGGAGATGCATCGTATTCTTGGGGAACCTGGTACTTATCAAGAAATCCCCAATAATCCTACTGCTATATACAAGAAAAAATTACAAACCCTTGTCAACAAGGGATTTGACCTCAAGATTCTCAATAAGAAAGAGAAACTTTATTTAGTTCCTAAAGTACCCAGAATTCCAACAATATACTATCTGCCCAAAATACATAAACACCCCACTCAGCCACCAGGACGACCTATCGTGAGTGGCATTGATTCGGTCACCTCACGTATAGGCCGGTATATAGATATCTATCTTCAGCCCCTGGTTAAACAGACTCCTTCATACATCAAGGATACAGGTGATACCATCCACCTCTTAGAGGGTTTAGAAGTACAGGAAGGTTGCATCATGGTCACAGCAGATGTGGCCTCCCTGTACACTTGTATTCCTCACCATCTAGGCATAGAAGCCGTAAAGCACTTTTTAAGGGGCGAACAGTGTCTTGCTTCATTCCAAAGTGACTATTTAATCGAACTTTTAGATTTTGCTACTAAACATAGCTACTTTTGGTTCGACCAATGTTACTTTTTGCAATTAAGGGGCGTAGCCATGGGTGCCAAATTCGCAACGGAGTCTTGCAAATCTTTTCATGGCTAAGTGAGAGGAGGATGTCGTCTATGCCCAGACAGTCCCGTCTTTGGGCTTATGGGCTAGATATATAGACGACATCCTCCTCCTATGGAATGGCAGCCCCGAATCATTAAAGGTATTTTTTGATTCCTTGAACACCAATGACAGGGGTATTTCCCTAACATATGAGTTTAGTTCCACTAAGATCCATTTTTTGGATTTGGAAATAACTATAGTGGATGGGAAGTTCCATTTCCAAACCTATTTCAAACTGACCGACCGTAACGGTTATATCCCTATGGGGAGTTGCCACCATCCATCTTGGCTCCGTTCGGTCCCGCGCAGTCAATTCCTTAGACTGCGCCGGAATTGTACGGATGATAACACCTATCTCGCACAGGCTGAGATTTTAAAATCCAGGTTTGTGGAAAAGGGTTACCCTACCAGTGATGTTGATTTGAAATTACAGCGAGTTCTTTCACTGAACAGGAAGTCATTAACATCTGTTAAACCTAAGCGTCCTACCGACGATGGTTTCAAATTTGCTATGTTGACCACTTATTCCACCCAGCATAAACAAATTAAGAGCATTTTTAACAAACACTTGAACATTCTTAGAGGGGACAAGGTATTGGGTTCTCTGTTGCCTGAACAGGCTAGAGTGGTGTTCAGGGGAGTACCCTCACTACAGAGCAAAATCGCTAATAATATAATTAACCCTCCTGTTAAAAGCTCTTTTTTCATAACTTAGTTGGCTTTTACCCCTGTAGGAAATGCAAAGTTTGTCAACACAATGTTTTGACCACACGAAAAATCTCTGAATTTTCATCCATGGTTACCAACAAGCAGTACACTATAAAAAACATTTTGTACTTGTGCGACTTAGTATATCGTATACTTACTAATGTGTCCCTGCGGTATGCAATATGTCGGTCGTACCATCCGCACTTTTTTAATTAGAGTCAGCGAACATATTGCACTCATCATAGGCGGGGACACCAAACATCCTGTTCCCCGACACTATAAACAGCACCATCATAGAAATCCTAAGGGGACTCAGTTTGTTTTTATTGATAAATACACCCCCAACCGTGGAGAGGTGGAGCCATGACTCGAGGGGTTTATCACTTAGAAACTTTCTGGATATATGAACTTCAGAACTTATACCCCATTAGGAATGAATGTTGCATGGGACATAAACTCCTTTATCAACATGTCATGAGTATATATTGTTGTCCTTTTAATCTGCATATTCTGGGTCTTTGGTAATTTTATACATAATTCTGTACTGCGTGTTTGTCGCAACACGCAGTGTTTTCTTGTTCTGTAATATATATCTTTGAGCATTTTTCTTACGGTTATGCATATTATTATATGTCATTGTACGTGGAGATCTGACTCACAAGAGACACGAGGCAGTGTTTTTTCTGGTAAAATACATTACATTTTTTATACATTTGTAATATATTGCAAATTTAATTAAATTTTTTTTGGTCTGTGACATTTACAACCACGTGCCCACTCACTTACATAGGGTGGCACGTGCGATAGACTATATGCTTCATTCTTGCAGTTTTTATTTTAATATAATAAATATTTTTAATATAGTATTTTTTATTAACTGTTTGATTGATTGTTTCACATTTGAGTTCGATGGAAATTTCACTTTCCCTTCTCAGATTGGTGTGACAACCTTCTTTTTTTAATATATATATACATTACTTTTAGGATTTATATATCTCCTTGAGATGTCTGGTCAGTTCATGTGTGCCTGTACCGCTTACCAAAAGGTGGAACGTCCGTTTCACCATGTTGGAACGCATTTGCGGTTCACAGAGATGTAGATTTCTTTGTATGGGGGCCGATCTGACCAATCACGATGGAGTAAATACCTCTTTTTTTCACAGGGGGCTGATTCGACCAATCGTGACTGGATGCTTCCACAATGAGGCATGGTTTGCGCGCAAGCGCTGTAGCCGTTCAGCGCTCCTTGTGATGTTATTACAAGGAAGCCTCCCACTACTTCACAGTGAGGCTTGGTTGGCGCGCATGCGCGGTAATACATCCATCGGCTCCGATGGTTCCACTACATGGAACGCCCCCTATGATTCTAAAACGAGGCTTGGCTAGCGCGCATGCGTGGTAATAAACCCACCGGCCGCGATGGCTGTAATAATATGCTCTATAATCAAGAGTGATCTATTTATATTTTTAGTTTTATGTTTTTAGTCTGTTTTTGCTCATGATTTATGTCTTCATTTGTAAAGACTACCTTTTTTAAAATCATAATAGCTATTGTCAGAAAGTGCTTTCTACTTCCTGTTTTTATGTATGAGACTCATTTTTTCACATGGAGGCTTGGAGTGCAAGCTGCGGCGCCATCTTGGATAGGTGGAAGTGCTGCTTGTCAATGCTGATGGTTTAGGGTGAGTCAGATCTTCACTGATTGGACATGACTGTATGGATTGTACATAAATTGGAGGGGGCTACAGTGGAGAGACACCCCAGACGATGTGCTTTGACCACGAAACGCGTTGGGAGGACTCCACTGCCGCCCCATTTGCATGCAAGAGCTCTTTAAACTCCAGCATAATTTAAGTTTGATAGCTGTGAATAAAAACGCAATTTTAATCTATCAAACGGAATTACGCTATGTGGCCACTCTTCTCTCTTTTCTATATACACCACTAATATACTGAGCAAACCAGTTTGGGGATTCCATTACAAGTACAGTTTCCAGCTTGTTCCTATATACCTATCCCATTGAAAGATATTCTGACCGGTTGGGCGCATGATTCGTGCCGAGGATCGTTCATGGCATCCATCATTTAAAGCTTTTATTGACCTTCGGTGGCATATGTCATCGTCGGTCAATGTGTTCCGGTAAGCCTGCATTTTTCTCGGTGGTGAGATTATCACACTGAAGAAGTCACGCATTTGCATCTATTCACTTACTCACCTGATTGACTCTTTGATGTTGATGAACTTTTTCACCTAATATTTATTTGGTCACTACAGTTTTGTGTTTTGTTACCAACTAGCAGGTGCAGTAGATCACCTGCATCACGTGCCAGCAAGGCACATTCCTTGTTCCTCCCACTAGAGGGACTCATATACGATCTGTGCAGATTTATTTATTATTGTTATATGTGTCTTAATTTTCACTATTTTATACTGTATGGTATTTGATTTTCATTTAGTCATTTTTAGCGCTACACATATATATTCCTTTGCTTTTAATAGCAGCAAACTTGATAAAACTACTTTATCTTCAGAATACTCTCTGAGTGAGTGAGTGAGTGAGTAAGTGAGAAACTTGTAAAGCGCAACACATGCGAACTGAATCGCCTATGGGCCTCTGGGCCCCTTTACTGACACCCATCCACTGACTCTTCTATCTGAAGGGGCGGCCCACACAGGACAGGCCCAAAGACACAGATCTGTACTGTAGGCAGAATCAGATCCTCCCCGGTGTCCCCCTTCCAGACAGCTCTTCAACACCTCTGGGTTCAGCTTTTCTCTGACTTCAGGCCCTTGGATTGACCACCCAAGGCCGCACGACAGCCTCCACAGAGGAGAGGCAGCCGCCCTTCCCTCCTGGACTCCACTCTCTAACTCAACTAACTCTGAGCGCTTGTGCCCTTGGCATTTATACAGCACAGCATGCAATGCAGCACTTTTCCTCTGCAAATAGCCAGGACTGTAACAATGCCTGTGCTTTCACTTGCCAGGTCCCCTCCGACTATCCAATATGCCCCCCTATTGGAACAGTGTGGGACAGTAAGACAAGCTGAGTTGCACCTGAGCACAATGAGCACACCTAACAAATAGATCCTTTTCCCTGGTAGGCAGAGAGCACTCTAAGGCCCCGTACACACCAGAGGATATCTGCTGGAAACGGTCCGCCGGACCGTTCCCAGCGGATAAATCCTCTGGCGGATTTGGATCTGATGGCTGTACTCACCATCAGATCGAAATCTGCGCGGAATCCATCCGCGGTGACGTGTCGAGCCGTCGTCGCGACGATGACGCGGCGACGTGCGCGACGCTGGAAGGTAAGTACTTCCACGCATGCGTCGAATCATTACGACGCATGCAAGGGAGGGGAGCGGACGGATTGATCCGGTGAGTCTGTACAGACGACCGGATCAATCCGCTGGACAGGATTCAAGCGGATAGATTTCTTAGCATGCTAAGAAATTTTTATCCGCTTGAAATCCGTCGGCTGGATTTTTATCCGCCGATAAATGTCCGCTCGGGCCTACACGCGACCGGATCTATCTGCTGGAACTGATCTGCGGATAAATCCCAGCGGATAGATCCGGTCGTGTGTACGAGGCCTAAGTTTTACTTGACTATCTCTTCTAGCACCTACCTAGTGGGGTGCTACACATAGAGTACCTCCTTGGTGGTCCCCCGAGCTCCTCTTTGATTAGTCTCTTCATAAGGAGAAGTCTGTTCAGCCGCCCCCTTCTTCTCCCCTCACGTTCACAGAGGCACTGAAGAAGTTCATGGCTGTCTCGCCCTGTCTTTCCAACTACCCCCCCCCCCCCTATTGTCCGGTTGTAGTGATGGCTCCTGCACAAGAGACTGAGTGAAGAGCTGGGGGTGACCACCTGGGATGTACATGCTAGGGCATTGTATGTGTAGTTATTGCTAAAGGGGAGGTTTAGCTTTATGCCCTCCTCGCCCCTTCTATTTTTGATACTTTATTTTGGGGGGAGGGCAGGTACCTGGTTTTGACAGGTATCCACACCCACTTGTCGGATTGCCACGGCAGAACCACCGGAAGTTTTCCTTCCCCCCTTCCTGTCCACAACCTTCTGGGACACGTTGCAGGTGCCAGAAACCTGCAGAACCATTCACAAATGGCAGCGCAATGGTAAGCTCATGCGCAATGGTAAGCTGTCTGTCAAGGAGTCACAGCTGGCTGCTGACAGGAAACATGCCGGCGCCGGGGACCTGAAGACCATTGAAGAACTGTTTTGGGTAAGGATGGTGCTGGATCCCTGGACAGGTGAGTGCTCTTTTATTAAAAGTCAGCAGCTGCAGTATGTCTATCTGCTGACTTTTAGTTTTAGTTCAAACAGAGCAAATAACTGCTTTAAGAATGCCAACGGTTTCTGGCTACTTAACAACCAGTGAATAGCACAGTCAACATCCACTGGCATCCTTAAAACTAGTGAATAGCACAGTCGGCATCCACTGGCATCCTTAACAACTAGTGGTGAATAGTACAGCCGGCATCCACTGGCGTCCTTAACGACCAGTGAATAGCAGTCGGCATCCACTAGCATCCTTAACAACCAGTAAATAGCATAGCCGGAATCCGCTGGCGTCCTTAACAACCAGTGAATAGCACAGCCACTGCCAGCATCCACTGGCATTCTTAAAACTAGTGAATAGCACAGCCGGCATCTGCTGGTGTCCTTAACAACCAGTGAATAGCACAGCTGCCATCCACTGGCATCCTTAACAACCAATGAATAGCACAGCCGGCATTCGGTGGCATCCTTAACAACCAGTGAATAGCACAGCCGGCATCCTATGGCATCCTTAACAACCAGTGTATAGCAGAGCAGATATTCTATGCCATCCTTAACAACCAGTGAATAGCACAGCCGGCATCCACTGGCGTCCTTAACAACCAGTGAATAGCACAGCCGGCATCCAATGGCATCCTTAACAACCAGTGTATAGCACAGCAGATATTCTATGCCATCCTTAACAACCAGTGAATAGCACAGCCGGCATCCACTGGCGTCATTAACAACCAGTGAATAGCACAGCCGGCATCCACTGGCGTCCTTAACAACCAGTGAATAGCTGGTTCCTAAAGAGCTGGCTCTTACATATGCGTTGTGCTAAATTTTTAATGCAATTCATTTAAAAATTGCTATGCGTAGTGCGTATTAGGAGCACTGCAGTGTGAAAGGGCCCCTAAACCTATGTAGCCTTTGGTTCTGAATGAAGCCCCTAAAAATACAGCTAATGCTGGTAACACATGTAGGAAAGTGTTTTCCTCATGGAGCCTTACCACATACAAGCGTAAAAGCAAAGTTCAATGCAACGATGTCAAACTTTGTTGATTTTTTCAGCTTTTTTTTCTTTTGATTAAAGTTTTCCCATCACCACGTACCATGCAGCAGAATGAAAAAACAAAACAAAACAAAATACAAAATGTATTGCAGAGAATGGGCTGTAATTTTTGAGCGACCTTTACAAAGAGTTTGAAGTTTTACCTTTTTCACTTTCCTGAAAATGTCGTTAATTTCCTTCCCCTCTGCCATTTTTTACTTTTTGTAATTTTGACCCTACATCATTGGATAAAAACATATATTCAGCATTTCATATGTATAAACAGCTTCAAACATTTTAAGATGTTGCCTGCACAAATCGAGAAAATTTCTAAAGGCCCATACACACCATCTGACTTTTTGACAACAACGGTCCGACGGACGTGTTTGATCGGACAATCCGACCGTGTGTATGCTCCATCGGACAAATGTTCGCTGTAAATGCTCTCAAACTTTTCAGCAACAAATGCGCGATGGAGGATAATCCGATCTTGTGTACACAAGTCCATCGGACTAAAGTCCAAAGTAAAAACATGCACGCTCAGAACCAATGCTAAAGATCAGACAACAAAAAAGATGCCCAAAGGGTGGCAGTAAAGAGCTGAAAAACCCACGTGACTTGGTGAAATTTGGCTGAAAATGTTCTGCCGTATGTATGCAGAACAAGTTCACGGCCAACGCCCATTCGGACCAAAATCCACGGAAAAGTCAGATCGTGTGTATGAAAGCTTAAGATTGACAAATGTTTGATTGGTTACTGAAGGCAACACCAAGAGACAGGTTTAGTATAAAGCAAAGTCTGGCTGTGTCTAGGGCTAGTTCAGGGTAAGCTAGCTTCTACCATGTATAGCTTCCATGTTATATGTTTTTACGTCCATGAGTATTAAAAAAGAGCAATCGCCTTTTATAAGCTTTAGCTAAAGAGTGTCATATTTTTCTCTGTGGTAAAATACGTATATATATATATATATATATATATATATATATATAATGTGTATATATATATATATATATATATATATATATACAGAGCTTTTTTCGCAGATAATAGGTGCAGGAACTCAACCACGACCCTGTTCAGATTTCACAAATAGTACAAAGGTCTTAAGGGGCATTAAATACCAGGGGCCAGATTCAGGTAGATCAGCGGATCTTTAGATCCGCGTGATCTATCTGATTTAAGATACCCTGCCGCAAGTTTGAGAGGCAAGTGGGTAATTCACAAACCACTTACCTCCAAACTTGCGGCGGCGTATCGCAAATCCCCCGGCGGAATTTAAATTCCGCGGCTAGGGGGAGTGTACTATTTAAATCAGGCGCGTCCCCGCGCCGATTTAAATGAGCATGCGCAGGCCGTGAATTTACCCGGCATGCATTGCTCCCACTGACGTCACTAGGACGTCAGTGGTTTCGACGCTTACGTAAACGACGTCCATCCGTATTACAGAACGATTTACGCAAACGACGTAAAAAAATTCAAAAGCGACGCGGGAACGACGGCCATACTTAACATTGGCTACGCCTCATAGAAGCAGGGGTAAGTATACGCCGGGAAAGCCGCTACGGAAACGTCGTAACAACACTGCGTCGGGTCCGCGTACGTTCGTGAATTCGCGTATCTCGCTGATTTACATATTATTCAACGTAAATCACAAATAAGATCCGACGGTGTAACACAGTTACACATGTCGGATCTTAGCCATATCTATGCGTAACTGATTCTATGAATCAGGCGCATAGATACGACCAGTTTAAGTCAGAGATACAACGGCGTATAAGGAGATACACCGTCGTATCTCTTTGTGAATCTGGCCCCAGGATTGCATTAGATACAGAGTGCAGAGTTCAGGGGGTTACACACAGAGTGCAGAGCTGTCACTTGTAAACACAGAAACCAGACTTCTGTGTTTACAAGTGATTGTGGTGAGCGGGCACCAAAGGGTCTGAGCCAGAGGTGGTGGAACTGAGTTCCCCCAAGTTCCCCCTGAAAAAAAGCCCTGTATATATATATATATATATATATACACACACTGAGCAAAATTATAAACGCAACACTTTTGTATTTGCCCCTATTTATCATGAGCTGAACTCACGGAGCTACAACTTTTTCTATATACACAAAAGGCCTATTTCTCTCAAATATTGTTCACAAATCTGTCTAAATTAGTGAATCCATCCACATCGCAGATGTGGCGTATCCAGATGCTGATTAGACAGCATTATTATTGCACTGGGGTGCCTTAGGCTGGCCATAGGGTGACCACATGTCCCGAATTGCCCGTGACAGTCCCGCATTTTGTCCCGGGCACATTTATTCCAGGACAATACAATGTCCCGGAATGAAACTAACACAGCCACCACATCACTGCTTTACTCACTGAGAGTACTTGTCCTGGCCAGGAATGCCTGGAGGAGCACAATCCCACCCCCTGCTTGTGATTGGAGAAATCATAAATCCCGCCTCTTGTGTCCAATCACTGTGCTGTGATTCGTTACAGCACAAGCTGATTTTTGGGAAGGGAGGGTGTCCCTGAATGGTGGTTTGGAAATGTGGTCACCCTAGCTGGCCACAATAAAAGGCCACTCTAAAATGTGCGGTTTTATCACACAGCACAATGCCACAGATGTCCCAAGTTTTGGGGAAGCGTGCAATTGAAATGCTGACTGCAGAAATGACCACCAGAGTTGTTGCCCTTGAATTGAATGTTCATTTCTCTACCATAAGCCGCAGTGCCGGCCCAAGACATTGTGCTGCCTGGGACCAAGAATGAAATGCTGAACCCCCCCCCCCCCCCCAGAAAAAAAATCACGCCAACCAAAAGGCCCCCACATTCATTATTTTATATCATGATAACTAAATGGGGACCCGTCATGGCTCTATACATGTATAAAGGAGTATAAAGAGGACCTGTCATTGCTCTATACATGTATATAGAGGACCTGTCATTACTCTTTACATGTAAAGGAATATCAAGAGGACCTGTCATGGCTCTATAAATGTATATAGGACTATAAAGAGTACTTGACATGGCTCTATACATGTATAAAGGAGTATAACGAGGGCCTGTCATGGCTCTATAGATGTATAAAGAGGGCCTGTCATGGCTCTATACATGCATATAGGCGTATAAAAGGACCTGCCATGGCTCTATACATGTATCCAGGAGTATAAAGGGACCTGTGAATTGCCGGTGGCCACAATGTCTTTTGCGCAAACTAATCAATGTATGCTAATTGTGTTTTGTTTTTTTGGTACCAAAAATATGTAGAAGAATACATATTGGCCTAAACTGAAGAAAATAGTTTATTTTTCTAAATTTTGGGGATATTTATTATAGCAAAAAGTTAAAATATATATATATATATTTATAGCACAAAAAATAAAAACCGCAGAGGTGATCAAATATCACCAAAAGAAAGCTCTATTTGTGGGAAAAAGAGGACATGAATTTTATTTGCGTGGCGGAACGGGCTGGCGGGCATCAGTATGCTTCCCCCCTAAAAGTGCTGCCTGGTACCCATGGTACCACCCGGTCCCATCATAGAGCCGGCCCTGATAAGCCGTCTCCAAAGGCGTTTCAGAGAATTTGGCAGTCCATCCAACCGGCCTCACAACCGCGGACCACGTGTAACCACACCAGCCCAGGACCTCCAAATCCAGCATCTTCATCCAAGATTGTCTGAGACCAGCCACCCGGAGAGCTGCTGCAACAATCGGTATGCATATGTAGCGCTACCCCCCGAAGGAGCCGCTGGTTGATTTGGGGATCGGCCTACTAAGTTACCCTGGCAGTGTCTAGGGGTGTAACTGTGAGAGTAGCTTCAATGAGTGGAGGTCCAGACATTCAATAAAGAGTTTTCTATGCTTTATTGCCCAGGCCAAACACGGCCAACATCAACACAATTTGGGAAGGTCAAAGTTGATGAAGGAAGAAAAAAAGAAGAGAACCATGCGGTATCAGGCCTGGATATAGAACTGAGCAATACACTACTCTGCATAGAACCAATTTTGTAACACGTCGCCACTCTGCTCGGAGTGGGTGAAGTGCCCCCGGACAGACCCCTATGATTGGCCTGGCAGCCGGAGCGTCACTCTGGATAATACTGGGAGGAACAGGTCTCTCACACAGACCTGTCCCTAGGGCCCCTGCCACGGGCCAATTTCAATAGAGGACTTGAGTGAATAAGGCAAGAGGATCCTCCCAGTAGACTTTTCTATAAGTGGTCCCCGGATGGCAGCAAGCATACCTGTCAGTGGTCCGGAACTCACCCGATCCCAGGCTGGGATTCTGTCAATAAGCCTTGGAACCCAGCGGAACGCTGAGGTCCCTTCTCTCATCAGGAAGAGGTTCGCTGCAAAGTTCAGCTCTGGCCAGGTGGGCCGCGCTGGCAGGGTCCATGGATGCGCGTACCCTGAAGGTGGGTACCGCACCTGGAACGGGGACCCCGCAAAGAGATTTTCAACACATGACCCCTGTCACAGATATACCCTCCCCCAGCATGCCCCGCGAGGGAAAACATCCTCTAATTGGCTGCTGGGAGAAGATCTGCTCTGCCAGAACCCCTCTGGCGCCAGCTGCCGGCTGGCGCCAGAGGGCAGTGGACATCTCCAGGTCCCAAATTTAAACAAACACCGAACGGGAGCAAAGTAACTCTCCCTTTCCACTAAATTAAAGCGTAGTGCCCATGCTGAAAGCAAGGGGACGCTACACATAACCAAAGAATTTATACACAAACTGTCAGAAGACATCTCAGGGAAGCTCATCTGCATGCTCGTCATCCTCATCGGGGTCTTAACCTGACTGCAGTTCATCATCGTAATGGCGTTCAATGGCGTATGGCAATGTTAAGTATGGCCGTTGTTCCCGCGTCGAAATTTGAAAAATGTACGTCGTTTGCGTAAGTCGTCCGTGAATGGGGCTGGACGTAATTTACGTTCACGTCGAAACCAATACGTCCTTGCGGCGTAGTTTGGAGCAATGCACACTGGGATATGTCCATGGACGGCGCATGCGCCGTTCGTAAAAAACGTCAATCACGTCGGGTCACGAGTAATTTACATAAAACACGCCCCCCTCATCCTCATTTGAATTAGGCGCGCTTACGCCGGCCCATTAACGCTACGCCGCCGTAACTTAGGAGGCAAGTGCTTTGTGAATTCAGCACATGCCTCACTTACTTACGGCGGCGTAGCGTATATGCGATACGCTACGCCGCCTCAAAAGTGAGCCGCCCTACCTGAATCCAGCTAGTTGTGTATAACAGCCCCCTATGGCCGCTAATGGTTAGTGCAAGTGGTCCCTGTACTACTTTGGTCCGACTTTAATGTGAGAATACACAGGCATTCCCTGAAATTCACAAACTTGTGTCAAAAGTGTGGCTGCGAAATCGCGGAAAAATCACAGGACTTTGAAGTACTGTGAAAGGGGCCTTACCCTTAAAAGAAAAACATAAAAAAAATATATATATACAGTGGAACCTTGGATTACGAGCATAATCTGTTCCAGGAGAATGCTCGTAATCCAAACAACTCTCATTTCAAAGCGAGTTTCCCCATAAAAATCAATGGAAATGAAAATAATTCATTCCGCATTGACTTCTATGGCATGCAATACCACATGTGGCCAGAGATGGGGGGGCCCCCGGAGAGCCTCGTAAATACTCAGAAAGTTTCGGGGACAGCTCGGCTGAACTCGGAAACCATCAGAAAGGCTCGGGAACTGAGTATTTGCAAGTTTTTACAAGTATTTCCGAATGGCTCCGATCGGCTCCGCTCTGCTTGGCTCTGGCGCCTCCGCACCTCTGGCCAAATGTGGTACTGCACACCGCTGTGGCTACTAATTTTGCAAGACAAAATTTGCAAACCGAGTCAGGATTAAAAAAAAATAAAAAAATGCTCGTATTGCGAAACGCTCGTTAAACGCGTTACTCGCAATCCGAGGTTTCACTGTACAGCATAACAAGTCCTCTGTATGGAGAGTCTTTAAGAGCTCAAATCTGTCCTTCAGGTTCACACTGAGCTGCGGGAATGATCACTCCCGCATGTCAGTCCCGATTTCAGCCGCGATTTCACAGCCATCTGTGCGGGTTTCAATGGAAATCACACCCCGAAATGGCAAAAAGTAGTACAGAATGTTTTCAAATCGGTGCGGCGTTGCACCAATTAGGACGATGCAATTTCTGGCAATTGCAGCCGATTTGACATGCGATTTGACATGTCAAATCGCACCAATGTGAACCAGGGCCCGGATTCAGAGAGCAATTGCGCCTGCGTAACCATAGTTACGCAGCGCAATTGTTTACTTGCCCGGGCGTAACGAGTGTTCTGTATTCAGAAAGCTTGTTACGCCGACTGCAGCCTAAGATATGCGTGGCATAAGGCTCTTAGGCTGCATTCACACCTGAGCGACAAAACGCCCGACGTCGGACGCTTCTGCCGCTAGAGGGGAGAATTCCCATTGCTGTCTATGGAGATGGTTCACATCTCATAGACGCCGAACGCCTGTCGCCTGAAAAAAAGTCCCGGACCCTTTTTTTCAGGCGACAGTGGCGTTTCCCCATTGACAGCAATGGGAAGACTTTTGAAAAAAAAAAAAATTGAAAGTTTCACACCCGCGGCAAAATACGCCGCTACCGCCGAACGCGGCTGTCGCTCAGGTGTGAATGGGGTCTTATGCCCGCATATCTTAGGCTGCATTCTTGCGATGGCCGCTAGGGGGCGTTCCCGTAGTGGTCAGCGTATAGTATGCAAATTGCATACTAACACCGATTGACAACGTTACGCGAGCCCTGCGTACGCAGTTTACGTCGTTTGCGTACGGCGTTTTTTTGCATAAGGCTGCCCCTTCTATAGCAGGGGCAGCCAATGCTAAAGTATACCCGTCGTTCCCGCATCGCGAAATTTGAAATTTACGTCATTTGCGTAAGTGAATTGTGAATGGCGCTGGACGCCATTCACGTTCACTTTGAAGCAAATGACGTCCTTGCGACGTCATTTACCGCAATGCACGTCGGGAAAGTTTCCCGACGGAGCATGCGCACTACGCTCGGCACGGGAACGCGCCTAATTTAAATGATTCCCGCCCCCTACGGGATCATTTAAATTGCGCGTGCTTACGCCGGGCATTTTGCCGGAGCGCCCACGCAATTTACGGAGCTACTGCTCCGTGAATCGCGGGTTGCGCAGAAAATTTGCGGGGGCGCAGGGCAAAAACGGTGCCCTGCGCCTACGTAAAAAAAGTGCAAGGCTACCTGAATCTGGGCCCAGGGCTTCTTCCCCTTTCACACTTGTGCAATTTGTCCTACGACTTGGGACCCCATGACTTCGAATGAGCACCATTCATATCTGTGCGACTTCAAGTCGCACCGACTTCAAAGTAGTCCCTATACTAACTTTGGTCCGACTTTGATTCGAGTTGAGGTCCATAGACCTCAAGTTTACACAGGCATTCCCTGAAATTGCATCAAAATCGCGGCCGCAAAATCGTGGCAAAATTTGAGCAATTTTGGAGTCGCGGTAGCGTGAAAGGGGCCTTACCGTTAAAAGCAAAACATAATAATAGGATTTTTATACTCACCGTAAAATCCATTTCTCTGAGTTCATAGACGGACACAGCATTCTTTGACATTAGGGTTATATCCGCTTTCACTAGGAGAGTTTAGGCAGAAAAAAAGCACTTAAAGTGTTAACAAACACAAACCTCAGTGCAGCTCCTCCCAGGGGGCGTGGCCCCCCCGGTATAACCCACACCCTGCTCTAACAGCCTCAGTTCGTAACAAGCAGTACAAACAAAGGAGGGGTGGGTGCTGTGTCCGTCTATGAACTCAGAGAAATGGATTTTACGGTGAGTATAAAAATCCTATTTTCTCTTTCGTTCATAGACGGACACAGCATTCTTTGACATTAGGGACGTCCCAAAGCAGTGTCAAAAAATTCGAGGGGTGGGAAATAACACAGCAAAAACAGGTTACACCCCCAAACAAAACCGGGAGTTGCTCAACGGAGAAACTCCTACCATAAAACGCCGCCTGTAACATCTGCGGCCGAAGGAGGCATCAGAAGATGCACTCACATCCACCTTATAAAACTTTGAAAAAGTGTGGACCGACGACCAGGTCGCTGCCATATACCCCTGTAACACAGAGGCCTGATGCCAGAAAAACCAAGAGGCTCCGATCGCCCTGGTCGAATGCGCCGTAACCCAAAAGGGAGGCGCCAGCCCCTTCAGGGCATAGGCCTGAAGCACAATTCGTCGGATCCATCCCGAAAATGGGGTGGCTGACGAGACTACCAGGCCCCCTTGTAGGACCAGCCAGCGACGCGAACAGTGAGTCCGACTTTCGGAACGGAATCGTAGCAGATAAGTACACTCGTAGGGCCCGAATCACATCCAGAGGATGTAAAGTGGCCGCCTCCCTGCATTTCGGCCAAGGACATAAGGATGGAAGAACAATGTCATCATCAACGTGAAAAGCCGAAACGACCCCGGGGAGAAAAGACGGCTGCGGTCGCAGCACCACCTCATCCTTATGGATGACCAAGTAGGGAGCCTTGCAAGACAAGGCCGCCAGAACAGACAAACACTCGTCTGATCGAGGTAATTGCTACCAGAAAAAATCACAGTGGAAATGCCCACGCTGAGCCATGGCCACGTGACGACGCAGACCTTCCTGGGCTAGCACCCAGAGTCAAATGCATGAAGGGCAGGTACTCTAGCGCTGAGCTAAACCTGCTCCCCTTTTGTGACAGTCAACAAAAAAACCTCCCGAATGTCCACAAAGGGAGCATCCAGAAGAACCGAAAGGACTAAATTCAAGTCCCATGGGGGTAGTGGAGGGGCCACATGCCAGACCCCCAGACCAGACGTACGCACCAAGGAGTGCGACGCCAAGGCTCATCGAAAGTAACAGCCAGAGCAGAAAACTGACTCCTAACCGTACTTAAGGCGAGAGCCTGATCCACTCCCTGCTGTAAAAAACAGCAGAATCCTGGACACCACGTATGTCCGAGGGTGCCACTTCATCTCCTTACACACAGAGATGCAGGCCCGCCACGTATGATGTAAAACCTACGTGAGGTAGACTTCCGTGCAGGCAGCACGGTAGAGACCACTAAGCCCAATAGGCCTCGGGCCCACAGCCCCAGGCTCTCAACAGCCACGCCGCTAAGCCAGTGGCTGTAAAAAACAGGGTGGATGATCGGACCCTGTAACAGAAGATCAACCCCCAGGGGAAGACGCTAGGGGGTGTCTGCCATCAGACGCACCAGGTCCGCGTACCATGAGCGACGCGGCCAATCTGGGGCAATCAGGATTGATAGAATTCCCTCAGCTTCCACTCTGCGCAGCAGTCGAGGAAGAAGCTACCGAGGAGGGAAGGTTTAAAGTAGGCGACAGTGACCCCAAGGAGCCACCAACGCGCCTGACGCGTCTGCCCATGGGTCCCTTGACCTGGCCAAAAAACATGGCACCTTCCGGTTGAGGCGGGACGCTAGAAGGTCCACGCATGGAGTGCCCCACTTTCGGCACAGACACTGAAAACCCCTACGGGTGGAGAGACCACTCTCCTTGGTCTAGCGCAGTCCGACTCAGGAGTCGGCCCGCCAACTCCATACTCCCGGAATGTACACGGCCGATAGAGCTGGAACGGACCTTTCGGCCCACCGAAGGATGTGCGCGACCCTCGTCGCTGCAACAGAACTCCGTGTGCTTCCCAGATGGTCGACGTACGCCACAGCGTTGTCGGACAGGGTCCTGAATGGTCAGCCCTGTAGATCCAGGGACCACCAGGTAAGGCAAAGCCTGATCCAGGACACCGATTGGTAGGTGGGACTCCACCTGAGTCCAGCGCCACAGGGCTGACTGGGTGCCCCAAAAAAAACCCTCCCCAACCGCAGAAGCTGGCATCCGTCGCGACCATTGTCCAGTGACATGGCAGAAATGCCTTTCCAGCCCGAAGCACCGGAAAAGTCAGCCACCACACCAGGGACCAGGTGACTCAACTGAACCTGGTAATCCAGGGATGACGGAAGCTTGTCCCCATGAGACAGCAGTTCCCTCTGTAGCACCCTGGCGTGGAATTTGGCATACGGAACCGCCTCGACAGAGGCCATCGTCAGACCCAGAACCCTCATGCAGAATCGCAGAGATGACCACTACTAGGTCGACAACTGCTGCCCAGCAGATTGCAGAGTCTGAATTCTTTCCGTTAGGAGAAAATTTTTTCGCCCCGGCGGAATCCAGGACTAGTCCCAGGAATTCCAGTCCCTGAGACGGGACCAACACTGACTTCTGGACAAAACAGAAGTCAGCCAAACTCTTGGAGAGTCTGACACGTGACAGACATGGCTCCACTAATTCAGAGCTCGAGGAAGCTCGTAGGAGAATGTCGTACAGACATCCCACAATAACAAACCCCCGCTGCCACAGCCGGGCCAGTGTCGGAACGAGCACCTCGGTGAAAACCTGTGGTGTCGACACCAAGCCGAGCGGGAGGGCCACAATGAAAAATGGTCCCCCCTGACCGCAAAGTCCAGAAACTCTGGTGCTTTGAGCATATGGGAACATGCAGGTACGCGTTCACGGCATCCAAAGACGCCAGAAAAACCTCATCCTTAAAGTTTGCACTTTTACAAAAAAACAAACAAAGGCCTGAGGCCCAGGATTGGACGGACCCCGTCCTCCTTTGGGGACCCCAAAAACAGATTGGCGAAAAACCACGGAGCCTGTTCCACGAGGGAACTGGCACAATCACTGCCCTGACCAAAAGATCCTGGACAGCCCCTGACAGAGCCAACCGGCGAGCCAGAGGATGGAGGGAAAAAACCCGTTTGGTAGACAAGAGAGAAATCCTGTCTCACACTCAGAGGAAACTACCTCGCAACCCCAACAGTCAGAGAGGAGAGACCTCCACCGAGCCGCGAATTCGCGGAGCCAGCCCCCCACCCGAGATGCGAGCGGAGGCAAACCTCCAAGCGGAAGCAGGCTTGCGGCACCCGGGGCGCCTGTGTCCTCAGTGGACGTCCTAGCCCCCTGAAAATGTTTTCCTGCCGCACTTGGCGGGCGAAAACCAAAAAACGCATGGGGAACAGTAAATGAGGGCCCTCGCCTACAGTGAGGCACCTACCCTCTTTTAGATTGCGGGAGCAGAGTGCTCACACCGCCCGTGGCATCCTTTATGATGACAATCAGAGACACCCCTGCGTACACCCTCACAGGGCAATACCACCAGGGACTACTGAAAAGACCGTCCGTAGACCAACCCCCAGCCATACAAGGCAGGGCAGAAAACATGGCGCAGGCGGATGCCCTGGAGAGCAAGGGGAGCATATCCGGGGTCGACACACAGACACATATCTGACCTAGTACCAACTGGTCGGTCAGGACCACGCAGGTCATAGAAGCATTCTGCGCCTCCAGCTCCCCGTCCGGGAAACGTCTGCGACACCAGAGTCCCGGCCAAAACCGGACTCACCACCGCGCCCCCCCCCCCCGCTGTGAATATGGAGCGACCACATTCACAGCACCCCTATCAGCGGGGTCCCCAAAAGCGGGAGCCCCTTCCCCAGGTAATGTGGCAGCCTTGTTTCAAAAACAAGCTACCCAGCTGAACACAGGGGGCGGGGGGGGGAGAGAGAGAGAGACACCCTGATACAGGAATCCTCCCCAAAAAAGAGGGGACAGACAGCAAAGCATTTTGTACCCTGCGACTGATCCCAATCCTTGCACAACATATTCCAGACATGGAACACAAGGAAAAAACACATATTGCGGTGCGGGGCGGCACGGAACCCAAAAGGGACTGACACCACTGATGCCACCTCCGAAACCACCATAGCTAACCATGGTAACCCGCACCGCAGTGTTAAGAGCCCCAACAACAGCACCATCAAGTGCTGACCCTGAAACAGGGCCATCCTCACAGTCCGTGTGGACTTCAGCCAGCAGCTACTGACAAAAAAAAAAAAAAAAAAAAACCAGACGCCTCAGCGAGGCCTGATTCCCTGTCAGAAAAAATACCCAGAGAGAGGCAGAGGGGGGAACAAGTGCAATTCCCACATCCCTCCAACACTCCCATCCTGACCCAAAACGCCTCAGGGACTGCCAGCACAGCATCCCTGGAGGCCGCAGGAACAGGGACACTAAGGGTTAACATCCCCTAGTACTGGCAGGCTCCACAGGACATCCCCCCAGCCGCCACAGAGAACAGGGAAACCCCCCCCCCCCCCGGAGGACTCACCGTCCGACCAGACCGCCGCTGCCGAGAGCCAAAAACGCTGCCTGTGCCACGCCATCCAAAAGGAAAATGTGCAGAGCCGTACGCGCCGTCATCCTAGGCACAAGAGCTGTATCAAGATGGCCGCCGATATGTCTGCGGGCTCCGAGAAAATGGCCGCCGCAATTACAACTGCGCCATAAAACACCGCCGACAGCGGCAAAATGGCGCCCGAAAACGGCGTTTTTTTCAAAAAAACACACAGCAAAGCCCCAGTGACACACGCAGTACACAGGCCCACAGGACCCCCTCCGCACATATGGCAGCCCAGAAAAACACAGCACCCACAGCAGTAGCAGCCCCCAGGTCAGACTGAGCCCCCCAAGCGGGGCCCCCACCTCACGGCCGTCACCCAGAAACTGGGAAGGAGGGAGAGGAAAAAAGGGAGAGAGGAAAGCAGGGCAAACCCTCAGTCGACCTCCCCAGGGGAAAATTCCAGCCAGACCACTTACCTGAGCAAGAGGCCACTACTTACCCGTCCTGCGACCACCGGCTGGAGGTATCCCAGACAGATCCAACGTCCGCTAAACGGCATGGCTGTCGGCCAGACACACTGTGACAAGGCCATAGAGACCGGTCATATGTGTGCCCTAGAACCGAAGTTCCCCGGCCGCCCCTGGAGCAATGGGGCCTGTCGTGGACGTCCCAAAGCTGAGCTAAGGGCCGGCACACGCTCGAAGGCCGAACCTGGGGGGACTACAAGGGCCGAGGACCCAGCCTGTCACCCAGTCGGCTGTTGATAGAAGAATCACAGGATTCCAAAAAATGCAGGAACAAAATAATAAAAAGCGAGAAAATCGCAAGAAAAAAATCTCCAGAGTACAGGAACTCCAGAGTGCCTGACTCTCCTGACGTTAGGCAGGAAAAAACTGAGGCTGTTAGAGCAGGGTGTGGGTTATACCGGGGGGGCCACGCCCCCTGGGAGGAGCTGCACTGAGGTTTGTGTTTGTTAACACTTTAAGTGCTTTTTTTCTGCCTAAACTCTCCTAGTGAAAGCGGATATAACCCTAATGTCAAAGAATGCTGTGTCCGTCTATGAACGAAAGAGAAATATATATATATATATATATATATATATATATATATATATACCGTATTTATTGGGGTATAGCGCGCTCCCGCGTATAACGCGCACCCCTAAAGTTGCCCAAAATTCCTGTGTAAAAAAGTTTTTTTGTACTTACAGTTTTGGTGTCTTGCGTGGCGTCCATCGGCGGCCTCGTCGGGTCCGGCGTCCGTCTGCGGCTTCGGGTGTCCTCTTCGTCGGGTCCGGCGTCCTTCTGCGGCTTCGGGTGTCCTCTTCGTCGGGTCCGGCATCCTTTTGCGGCTTCGGGTGTCCTCTTCGTCGGGTCCGGCGTCCTCGCGTCCTCCCCGCTCGTTTCCCGCGCCGAGTTTGAATACTGCGCCGACATATACAGAGCGCAGTACACTCGTGTATGGTCGGGCAGGCTCGGCTACTCTCTCGCTGACGTCCTGTACGTCCAGGACGTCAGCGGGAGAGGAGCCGAGACTGGCCCTGATTTTCAGGGCAAAAAAGTGCGCGGTATACACCGATAAATACGGTATATATATATTTTGTCATGATGTCGCTCCGGTCCTCCAAGGGCACAGAGATGAGCAGTGGCCATCTCTATGGGAAAACACTGCGAACGCCCGATGGTTCCTGGGCTCAACGGTTGGTAACGTAAGCCCGGGAACCACAGGGAAGCGACGGGGGGCACCTCTCCCGCCTAGGGTTGCCACCTTTTCTTCAAGTCAAACCCGAACACTTTAGCGGCGCTACGGCACATTTTTTATAGTATAAACTATACATATATTTTGCTATTAAATAACATTTCTAATCATTTACATGTGAGTCCACAGAGTTCTCCTTTTACATCTGAACTTGCAGAGTTCCCTTTCTCTTAAGGGGGGACTCTGCAGACTCTGATGTAAGGGAGAACTCTGGGCCTCTAACATAAGGAATGCTCTGGGAACCCTGATTTAAAGCGGAGTTCCGGCCACAATTTCACTTTTTAAATATAAATACCCCTGTAATACACAAGCTTAATATATTCTAGTAAAGTTAGTCTGTAAACTAAGGTCCGTTTTGTTAGGTTGTTACTGCATTTAGACACTTTATAAAATAGAAATTGACTGGGGCCATCTTAAGTGTGGGCATCATGAAGCCAGACTGTATGACTTCCTGGATTTCAGCCTTGCAGATCTCGCACATGCTCAGTGCTGCACAAGCAGTGTCAGATCAGGTTTCAGCACCTGTGTTGTCCAAGTCACATGATTCTTTGAGACTGGGGAGTGCACAGACTCCTGGAAAGTTACACCCACTACATTCCCAGGAGTCTGTGCGGTGTAGGTTAGGAAGCATTAAGCACCTAGGTGCAGGAAGTGGGAAGATTAACTATTCTGCCTAGCAACAACACTTTGAAGGCATCTAAAAAAAAATGTTTTTTCGTAAAGGACTAATGAAATTTTTTTAAAACTACTGATGTAATGTTATATTTATGGGTGGAACTCCACTTTAAGGGGAAACACTGAGAACTCTGATGTATGGAGAAGACTCTGATCTAAGGGGAAACACTGTGGCCTCTGGTGTAAATGGGAACTCTGATGTAATGAGTGCTCTGAGAACCCTGATTTACCTTAGTGTACTTACTCAGAGGCAGGAGAGAGAAGAGGGCAGACTTCAGTCACAGACAGGGATGGATGGTGAGCTCACTCACCCCTTGGTAGTCAGCACCTCTCATCCAGATATATCTGAGGCCGCTGGACTTCAAATCTCCGGCCCCAACTTTCCTTTTCTGAGGCACAGTGCCAGGGATTGGAGTGTGGGCAGACAGAGGGGTAGGTGTGTTGGGGGGGGGGGGGGGGTTGTTAGTGCTGACTTTGGGCAGTGTGACAGATGCTCTCAGCTTGGAGAATTAACTGCAGTCAGCATCCCTGCTGGGAAGTCATAGTCCAGTCTAAATAATGTGTCTGGGTTTCAGGCAATCTGAAACCCGGACGCATGATTCCAAACCCGAACTGTCCGGGTGAATCCTGGACAGGTGGCAACCCTACTCCCGCCGCTTATAAAAGTTACCCTGCTGTGAATCCACCACAGGAACCCCATTATCTGAAAGAGAATCGCCTAAGGAAAAAGAAAATCATGGGGTTATGGCATCTAGCGGCAGCCATAACCCTGTTACTTCAAAGTAATGATGTATGTTAACATTTAGGCGATCAGCAATAGCACCTCAAACGTGGGTAGCAGTTTTGCTGCGCATTTTCCGCATTTCAAAACAAACAAAAGAGAACGCCTGTCGCAAAATACTCTGGGCTTGGGGCCAAATTTTGGTACATGAGCCTCATCGGTGCGTTTTTTGGAGCGGAGAGAGGCCTATTCAAATGAATGGTGCTGCTCCAAAATGCGGCAGGCTCCATTCACATCTCGCGTTCTTGCAGTTTTGGAGCGTTTCCTCTCGTCGTGCGTAGGGCAGCCCGCTCACTTGAATGGGCTGCCCTACGCACGACAAACGCCCCAAAGAAGTTCCAGAACTTTTTTTTTGGAGTGCCGCTTTATCAGCGTGTTTACAAAATGCATAGCAAACGCACATTTTCTCTGTGGTTTGCTGGGCGTTTTGGAAACGCGCAGACGTGACTGGAGCCTCAGGTGTGAACGGGGCCTAAATAATAAATATCAGGGCGCCCCAAGTGTAATATGGTTATAGGAATACAGGGCCAGATTCACAAATGAGATACGACGGCGTTTCTCCTGATACGCCGTCGTATCTCTGTTGTTCTATCTATGCGACTGATTCATAGAATCAGTTACGCATAGATATCCAGAAGATCTGACAGGTGTAATTGTTTTACACTGTCGGATCTTAAGATGCAATACCGCGGCCGCCGCTGGGGGGAGTTTGCATCGTAAACCAGCGTCGGGTATGCAAATTAGGAGTTACGGCGATCCGACGTTTTTTTGCTTTCGCTACGTCGCTGCTAGTCTAGTTTCCCGTCGCAAAGTTAGTCGTTTTTTTTGGTGCCTTAACTTTACACAGCAATCGTATTGCTGTGTAAAGTATGGCCGTCGTTCCCGCGTCGAAATTTTAAAAATAACGTCGTTTGCGTAAGCCGTCCGGGAATACGGAATTACGCTACGCGCGTCGCCGTTCAAAAAAATTACATCACGGCGCGCAAAGCACGGCGGGAGTTAAGAAACGGAGCATGCGCAGTAGGTCCGGCGTGGGAGCGCGCTTAATTTAAATGGCAAACGCCCATTTAAATTGGCCCGCCTTGCGCCAGAGGCCGCCGGCGTAGTTTTCATCGCAAGTGCTTGGTGAATCAGGCACTTGTGATGAAAAATTGCGGCGGTGTAACGTATCTACGATACATTACGCCGCCGCTGCCCTACGTGAATCTGACCCACACTGAGTAACAAGCGTCACAGGAGTGTCCTGATCATAGGCGTGCGCACAGGGTGTGCCCAGGCACACCCTAATCACCCTGTGCAGCACAGATTCCCCCTACTGCCCTGGCTCCCCCCCCTCCTCCACACAGCGCTTTAAACTTCCCTCCGCTCCCGCCAGCTGATGCTGAAGGGAGGTATTAGGATGAGTGGAAATCTGTAATTTGCCAGTCACTTCCCTTTGTGAATGAACACCATGAGTGATCGGTAGTGTATGTTTGAGCTTTGGAGTGCACACCCTAATGCAATAGGCTGCGCACACCTATGGTCCTGATATCAATAAAAACAGTGGGGTGGATTCAGAGAGAATTTACGCAGGCGTATCCATAGATACGCAGCGTAAATTCAAATCTACGCCGGCATATCTACTTTCTGTATTCAGAAAGCTAGATACGCCGACATTAGCCTAAGATACGACTCTTACGCCGCCGTATCTTAGGGTGCATTCTGACGCTGGCCGCTAGGGGCGCTTCCGTTGTTGTCGGCGTAGAATATGCTAATTACCTAGATACGCCGATTCACAAACGTACGTACGCCCGGCGCGATTTATTTACGTTGTTTACGTTAGGCTTTTTCGGTGTAAGGTTGTTCCTGCTATTAGGAGGCGCAGCCAATGTTAAGTATGGACGTCGTTCCCGCTTCGAAATTTGATTTTTTTACGTCGTTTGCGTAAGTCGTTCGCGTATAGGGCTGGACGTAATTTACGTGCGCGTCGAAACCAATACGTCGTTGCGCCGTACTTGAGAGCAATGCACTCTGGGATATGTACACGGATGGCGCATGCGCCGTTCGTAAAACACGTCAATCACGTCAGGTCATCACACATTAGCATAAAACATGCCCCCTTTCCACATTTGAATTACGCGGGCTTACGCCGGCCCCATTTACGCTACGCCACAGCAACTTACGGAGCAAGTGCTTTGTGAATACAGCACTTTCTCCTGTAAGTTACGGTGGCGTAGCGTAAATACGATACGCTGCGCCGCCGTATCATTGCGCGCCCCTACCTGAATCTACCCCAGTATTATTTAGGCCCCGTTCACACCTGCGGCTCCAGTCACGTCTCACTTACACGACGCACCTCGCCCATTCACCGCGTATTTCATTCACTTCTCTTCTCAGTCAGAAGAAGAAACGTTATACGCAGTGAGGGGAGTACAAAGGAACAATTCGGTAAAAGGCGGAATTACCTCCTCCATCGCCTCACGCCGCTCTTTGTGGGATGGCCTGTATATTGATGACAACACACAGCAGCAGTTGAAACCCTCCACGGATGTCTTATACAAGACTCTGCCTCACTAAGGTAGTGTCACCTGACACTTATCCAAGCCATCTGATTGGCTACCAGAGCTGAGGGCAGAAACACATCAGCAGGCCCCTGTTGTCTGTAGAAACCAGTCAAAATGTCTCCTCATGTCTTCCCTGCAGTACAGGAAAATGAGAGGCTCATTCACACCACGTCTGTTCAGGATCGATCGGTGCAGGGACCACATAGAAAACAATTGTTTTCTACAATATGTCCTCTGTTCATACGTGTGTGTTCTGTGTAAACAATGCAGCGTGTATGTATTTTTACACAGCGCAACTCACCGCACCGCATATCACATCGTTGTATAGAGATGAATGAAGTGTAATTTTTGACATTTTAATAAATATAAAAAAGGAAAAACAGCAACCCGTGCACAGCATAACAATTTTTTACGTCGTTTGCGTATAGGGCTGGACGTAATTTACGTGCACGTCGAAACCAATACGTTGTTGCGCCGTACTTGAGAGCAATGCACTCTGGGAAATGTACACGAATGGCGCATGCGCCGTTCGTAAAACACGTCAATCACGTCAGGTCATCAGACATTAACATAAAACACGCCCCCCCTTCCACATTTGAATTACGCCGGCCCCATTTACGCTACGCCGCCGCAACTTACGGAGCAAGTGCTTTGTGAATACAGCACTTGCTCCTGTAAGTTACGGCGGCGTAGCGTAAATACGATACGCTGCGCCGCCGTATCATTGCGCGCCCCTACCTGAATCTACCCCAGTATTATTTAGGCCCCGTTCACACCTGCGGCTCCAGTCACGTCACACTTACACAACGCATCTCGCCCATTCACCGCGTATTTCATTCACTTCTCTTCTCAGTCAGAAGAAGAAACGTTATACGCAGTCTAAATTTCTCCTCATGTCTTCCCTGCAGTACAGGAAAATGAGGGGCTCATTCACACCACGTCTGTTCAGGATCGATCGGTGCAGGGACCACATAGAAAACAATTGTTTTCTACAGTATGTCCTCTGTTCATACGTGTGTGTTCTGTGTAAACAATGCAGCGTGTATGTATTTTTACACAGCGCAACTCACCGCACCGCATATCACATCGTTGTATAGAGATGAATGAAGTGTAATTTTTGACATTTTAATAAATATAAAAAAGGAAAAACAGCAACACGTGCACAGCATAACAACGCAAACACACACACGACACAACGTACATCTTTCTGATTTGTTACTGCTGGCAAAATGTTCTTCTATCAGATACCTTATTTATAAAGTGCGATTTGTTGAATAATGGTGGTTGGAGCTGTCGCCTATGGCAACCAGCAAGGCACTGCCTTTCCTTCCCATAACCACTTCAAGACCGAGCTTATTTTTGTTACCTTATTTTTAAATCTGTGTTTTTTGCTAGAAAATTGCTTAAAACAATATATATTATTTTAAAGCAGAGGCCCCAAAGAATAAAATGGTGGGGTTTGCAATGTTTTGCGTCACATGGTATTTGCGCAGTGGTTTTTAAAATCCAATTTTTTAAATAAAAATATGCTTTAACCACTTCAGCCCTGTAAATTACAGAACAGAAAGAACAAATAGTTTTTTTTTTTTTAAACCACTTAACCACTTCATTACTGGGCATATAAACCCCCTTCGTGCCCAGACCAATTTTCATCTTTCAGCGCTGACGCATTTTGAATGACAATTGCGCGGTCATACAACACTGTACCCAAATTATATTTTTATCATTTTTTTCCCACAAATAGAGCTTTCGTTTTGGTGGTATTTGATCATCTCTGCGATTTTTATTTTTTGCGCTATAAACAAAAAAAGACAGAAAATTTTGAAAAAGAACACAATATTTTAAACTTTTTGTTATAATAATATCCCAATTTTTATTTATTTTTTATATATTTTTTTCTCGGTTTAGGCCGATACGTATTCTTCTACATATTTTTGTTAAATTGGTTTGCGCAAAAGTTATAGCGCCTACAAAATAGGGGATAGATTTATGATTTATTTTTTATTTTTACATTTTTTACTAGTAATGGCGGTGATCTTCAATTTTTTTGTCAGGCCTGCGATATTGCGGCGGACATATCGGACACTTTTGACGCAATTTTGGGACCATTCACATTTATATAGCGATCAGTGCTTTAAAAATGCACTAATTACTGTATAAATGTGACTGGCAGGGAAGGGGTTAACACTAGGGGCGAGGAAGGGGTTAAATGTATTCCCTGGGTGTATTCTAACTGTGTGTGGAGGGGGACTGACTGGGGGAGGTGACCGATGCTGTGTCCCTATGTACAAGGGACACGGATCGGTCTCCTCTCTCCCTGACAGGACGTGGATCTCTGTGTTTACACACAGAGATCCACGTCCCTGCTGTCACCGCCGATCGCGGGTACATGGCGGACATCGCGGCCGCCAGGCACGCGCATCGGCATCTTAGCGATGCACCGAGCAGTGTTTCCCCGCTGCACGCCCCCAGCGGCACGCGCGGGGAATGCACATAAAATCCACCTGGCAGTTGAGAGCCGCGCTGTGGACGTCTTTCGTCTATAGCGCGGCTCTCTAGTGGTTAAGGACCGAGCCTCTTTCAGAGATTTGTTGTTTACAATATATAAAAATTTTTTTTGTTGCTAGCTAATTACTTAGAACCCCCAGACATTACATATTTTTTTCCTAACACCCTAGAGAATAAAATGGTGGTTCTTACAATACTTTGGGGGTTATTTATGAAAGGCAAATCCACTTTGCACTACAAGTGCACTTTCAAGTGCAGTCGCTGTAAATCCGAGGGGGACATGCAAGGAAAATAAAAACAGCATTTTTGCTTGCACATGATTGGATAATAATTCCAGAGTTTTCCCCTCAGATGTACAGCGATCTATAGCGTCTGCACTTACAAGTTCACTTGTAGTGCAGAGTGTTTTTCCCTTTAGTAAATAAACCCTTTTATGTCACACCATATTTGCGCAGCGGTCTTACAAGCGCACTTTTTTGGGAAAAAATAAACTTTTTGGGAAAAATACACTTTTTTGGGAAAAAATACACTTTTTTGGGTTAAAAAATAAGACAACAGCAAAGTTTATTTTTTTTTTATATTGTGAAAGATAATGTTACGCCAAGTAAAATGATACCCGATGATGTCACGCTTCAAAATTGCGCCCGCTCGTGGAATGGGGACAAACTTTTACCCTTAAAAATCTCCATAGGCGATGCTTAAAAAATAGTACAAGCTTCATGTTTTGAGTTACAGAGGAGATCTAGGGCTAGCTCGGCGGGACGGGGTGCGTTGACATTTTATTTTTTACTTATTTATTTTACCCTTTATTTTATTTTTTACACTGTTCTTTCAAAAAAATAAAATAAAATTGTGTCACTTTTATTCCTATTACAAGGAATGTAAACATCCATTGTAATAGAAAAAAAGCATGACAGGACCTCTTAAATATGAGATCTGGGGTCAAAAAGACCTCACATCTCATTTTTACACTAAAATACCAAACCAAAACAATGGCCCTTTGAGATCTATGGACGTAAGTGACGTTTTGACGTTGCTTCCACCCTACTATGGTATGCAGATGGATGGGGGCCATCTACCCCTCACTCATCTCCATACACAGCCTGCAAGAGGACCCGATCGCCTCCGTCGCTGCCGACGGCTCCGGTAAGGGCACGGGAGTGCGGCGGAAGGGGGGGCCCTCTCCCGCCGCCGATAAAATTGATCTCACGGCGAATCTGCCGCAGTGGTTTTTATTTTTTGCACTATAAACAAAAAAAGAGAGACCATTTTTAAAATGCGCCACACATAGCGAAATGTGGGCATGGCTTAAATGGCACTACATTTTGGGCATGGCTTAAATGGGGTGTGGTTTAATAGAGTCTGCAGAATGCAGTAGTGTTAAATAGGAAATGTACAGTGAGGAGTGTACGGCAGTGGGTATTATGTGCATCAGAGGAGTGCAGAGATTATGGCGGTGGGCAGGGCCGTCTTAATAGCATCATGGGCCCCTGGGCAAAGTAATGCTCTGGGGCCCCTACAATGCACGTAAACAGACATCAAGTAGGTGGGAGGCAGACAAGCAGAGCTTCCCCTTTTGGGTGGAGCTCTGCATTACCGACATGAACAATCATTCTGTACAGCAAAGAAACAGTGGGAAATATATCCCCCCAGCATGCTGACCCTTCTACACCCCTGATGTCCCCCCAGTACTCTGACCCCTCTACACCCCAGATGTCCCCCCAGTAGTCTGACCCCTCTACACCCCAGATGTCCCCCCCCAGCACGCTGACCCCTCTACACCCCAGATATCCCCCCAGCATGCTGACCCCTCTACACCCCAGATATCCCCCAGCACGCTGACCCCACTACACCCCTGATGTCCCCCAGCACGCTGACCCCTCTACACCCCAGATATCCCCCAGCACGCTGACCCCTCTACACCCCTGATGTCCCTCCAGCACTCTGGCCCCCCCTCACTCTAGATATTCCCCCCAGCACTGTACCCATATACCATAAGACACCCCTTGTATTGTGACCCCACTACATCCCTGATACACACTACACTGTGGCCTCTCTACATCCCTTCCTTTGAGTCTCGAGCATTCAAGCTGCATGGGGCGGGGTCAGAGTATCCCTGTCGCTCCGTCCCTGCCCCTCTCTGCTGGCTGTGAAATAATAGTTATCATTCTGTACAGCACAGCGCACTGCTGCCAGCCTGCCTCCCATGTGTATCTATCACTTTCAGTGCCATCATGGGGCCCCCAATTTCAGGGTATTGTGGGCTCAAAGACCAGCTGCTTTGGGCAAAGTGCAGGGCCCCCATGCAGCTGGGGCACCTGGGCAGTGCCCAGGTGTGCCCTCTCATAAAGACAGCCCTGGCGGTGGGTAGTATGTGCAGGAGAGCAATAATTCTAGCAAAAGACTTCCTCTGTAACTCTAACCTGGTAACCATTAATTTTTAAAACGTTGCCTATGGAGTTTGAAAGACTGCTGAGCAAAAAATGTGTGACATAAAATATTAAAAACGATCACCATTTTATTCTCTAGGGCCTCTGCTAAATATATATATATATATATATATATATATATATAGATATATATATATATATAATGTTTGGGGGTTATAAGTAATTTTCTAGCAAAAAAATACAGATTTTAACTTGTAAGCAACAAATTAAGCTTAGGCATGAAGGGGTTAAATAAGCTGAAATCCACGTCAACAGGCTTCTGAGGACTAATTCACACTAGTGCATTGATCTGCATTTTAGCACAGCAGTAAAACACAGGTCAATGCAAGGACACCAAAAAAAATATTGTTTTTTACATGTCCTGTTCACACTACAAAGCTGCGTTGACCTGCATTGCATTGTGTTAGAATGCAACATGTATACATTTTAACACAACGAAGGTCAATGCAACTCGAGTAAAGAAAAAAGTTTGCTTTGTGATTTATGTTGCCCCTTACACCCGTGGCCATCTTTGGGGGATTAACCACTTTACTACCGGCCGCCGTCAATTGATGGCGGCACAATAGCTCTATTGTTCTGAGAGGACATCATATGACGTCCTCGTCTTGCAGAGCTACTAGGGGCAACAGGGGCTAGCGTTACTGGGAACCTGTGGTGGCCGCCGGGCACCCGCGATTGCCCAGTAACTGAGCAGGACCGTGGATCTCTGTGTGTAAACACAGAGATCCACGTCCTGTCAGGGAGAGGAGACCGATGCTGTGTCCCTAGTACATAGGGACACAGATCGGTCACCTCCCCCAGTCAGTCCCCTCCCCCCACAGTTAGAATCACTCACTAGGGTACACATTTAACCCCTAGTGTTAATCCCTTCCCTGCCAGTCACATTTACACAGTATTTATAGCACTGTTTGCTGTATAAATGTGAAAGGTCCCAAAAAAGTGTCCGGTGTGTCCGCCGCAATATCACAGTTACGATAAAAATCATGGATCGCCGCCATTACTAGTAAAAAAATAAAAATAAAAAAAATGCTATAAATCTATCCCCTATTTTGTAGCCGCTATAACTTTTGCGCAAACCAATCAATATACGCTTATTGCGATTGTTTTACCAAAAATATGTTGAAGAATACGTATCGGCCAAAACTGAGGAAAAAAAATGTTTTTTTTATATATTTTTGGGGATATTTATTATAGCAAAAATTTAAAATTATTATTTTTTTTTTTAAATTGTCGCTCTTCTTTTGTTTATAGCGAAAAAAGTAAAAAACGCAGAGGTAGAAAGCTCTATTTGTGGGGAAAAATGATTACAATTTCATTTGGGTAAAGTGTAGCATGACCGCGCAATTGTCATGCAAATTGTGACAGCGCTGAAAGCTGAAAAATGGCTTGGGCAGGAAGGGGGTGAAAGTGCCTGGTATTGAGCTGGTTGAAGAGTGAGGAAAAGAGGAATGTGTGCAGAGCAATGGCGGCTGGTGTTTTTTTTTGTGGGGGGTGGGCGGCAAACAATCACCCAAACCCCCCCACTGTTTGCCAGTCAGTCTGCCACTTACATAGTTACATAGTAGGTGAGGTTGAAAAAAGACACAAGTCCATCAAGTCCAACCTATGTGTGTGATTATAGGTCAGTATTACATTGTATATCCCTGTATGTTGTGGTCGTTCAGGTGCATATCTAATAGTTTATTGAAACTATCGATGCTCCCCGTTGAGACCACCACTTGTGGAAGGGAATTCCACATCCTTGCTGTAAGGAACCCTCTACGTAATTTAAGGTTAAACCTCTTTTCTTCTAATTTGAATGCGTGACCACGTGTCTTGTTAAACCTTCCGCGAAAAAGTTTTATCCCTATTGTGGGGTCACCCAGTACGGTATTTGTAAATTGAAATCATATCTCCTCTCAAGTGTCTCTTCTCCAGAGATTAAGTTCAGTGCTCGCAATCTCCCCTCATATCTAATATCCTCCACACCCTTTATTAGCTTTGTTACCCTTCTCTGGAATCGCTCCATTTCCAGTACATCCTTCCTGAGGACTGGTGCCCAGAACTTGAAAGCATAACCCAGGTGCAGCCGGACCAGAGTCTTGTAGAGTGGGAGAATTATCGTTTTATCTCTGGAGGTTATCCCTTTTTTAATGCATGCCAATATTCTGTTTGCTTTGTTAGCAGCAGCTTGGGCACTCTCTGCAACCCAAGCCCACCCTATATTAAGGTGACCAGATTTTTAAAATGAAATCCGGGGACATGTTTTTTCTTTACTACTCTATGCCCGTCGCCGCCCGCCTCACAGCCTCTCATGTCTTACTCTTCAGGCCCTGGCTACTACTGGATGGGGAGTGGAGGAAGATCACTCCGCCAAGAGAGGCAGGTGGTTGGCCAGGATTTGAGCCAAGCCAGAAGAACATGCGAGCGAAGCTGAATGGGCATGCGCCCGAAACTGAAGAAATATTCCCTCTGCTCCGACCAGCACATGATCATCAGAAAGGGGCACAGATAATGGGAAAAATACAACCCCCTATGCTAGTAGGCATGGCCGAGCGGGGGTGTGTAATTCAACATTTTTTATTTTAATTCTGCACTGACTGTCTTTGAAATTGCCCCTGCCCCCTATTAAATCCAATCTGGAGACAAAACCAGGGACAGACTTGGTCCGGGGACAGTGTCCTCAATCAGGGAACTGTCCCCTGAAACTGGGGATATCTGGTCACCCTACCCTATATTGAACCTCTGGCTCTAATCTGTGCTTCAAAAAAACAGGGGCCGGCAGGGGCCGGACGCATGAATAGGGGAGGTGGCGATGGATAGGGGGGAGGGATGGCGCCCTTCTCCCCTAATGGACGGGCCGCCCCTGGTGCCAGATGTCAGAATTTATTGACATTGACGACTCGACATGTTCGGGCACATAAAATCCTGTACGACACTCAGGAAAAGGATTACTAGGGATCACTCCTTTTTAAGCCCACAGGATGTGATGTCACAGGAAATCTTGCAAAATGCAAGTCAATGTGCATTAAATCATGCATAAAATGGATGGAAATGTACATCTATTTTTCCTGCATTTTATCGCCAGTCAGTGTGCATTCAGCCTAAAACTCTGAATTTTGTTTAATACATTTTAGAATGGCCCCCGGGGCTCTTCCATAAAACTGTCCATTCTATCTCACAGGGATCGACGTTTCGCAGCTGGATTTGCGGAGAGATATCATTTTAAAATTCACCAGATAAAATCTCCTTACAGCTGTTGATTATTTCATTAACCATGTCTGACTGCACAAAAAACTAATTACATCAACTCTTCACCGAGCAGATTGCGGAGAATTGTATTTGAAAAGAAACCCTGCAAGATGATAGTTACTTCTTCTTAATCATAACAAAGGTTTAAATTGAAAGACTGATGGTATTGTCAAAAGTTATTATAAAGCTTGCAATTGAAACAATGTCTTCTTCTACGCCCTGCGCACACTCGCTGGAGTAGATCTAAAGCCAGCCTCTATGGGCCAGATTCACAAAAGGGATACGACGGTGTATCTCCTGATACGCCGTTGTATCTCTGTTTCTATCTATGCGACTGATTCATAGAATCAGTTATGCATAGATATCCATAAGATCCGACAGGTGTAATTGTTTTACACTGTCGGATCTTAGGATGCAGTACCGCGGCCGCCGCTGGGGGGAGTTCGCGTCGTAAACCAGCGTCGGGTATGCAAATTAGAAGTTACGGCGATCCACGACGGATTTTCGCGTTCGCTACGTCGCTGCTAGTCTAGTTTCCCGTCGCAAAGTTAGTCGTCGTTTTGGGTGCCCTAACTTTAGTCAGCAAACGTATTGCTGTCTAAAGTATGGCCGTCGTTCCCGCGTCGAAATTTAAAAATGAACGTCGTTTGCGTAAGCCGTCCGGGAATACGGAATTACGCTACGCGCGTCGCCGTTCGAAAAAATAACGTCACTGCACGACGGGAATTGCGAAATGGAGCATGCGCAGTAGGTCCGGCGTGGGAGCGCACCTAATTTAAATGGCACACGCCCATTTGAATTGGCCCGCCTTGCACCGGACGTATTTGCGATACACCGCCGCAAGTTTCCAGGTAAGTGCTTTGTGGATCGGGCACTAAAACTGGAAACTTGCGGCGGTGTATCGTAAACGGGTTACGTTACACCGGCGCTCTTGTATGTGAATCTGGCCCTATGGGCTTTGGCAGTGTCATTTCAAACCTTGTTTTCAATTCTTTGCTATGAACATCCTTCAGGCACTTCCTGTTATGGGGTGACAGCTGGCTTCCGAATGTACTCCTGTGTTGTCACAATGTGTCACATGTGTCCCTGGTGGAAACTACAAGCCACCAACACACAAGATATTACTAAGTTGAAAAAATGCCATCAAGTATAATCATGGGCACCACATCCCAAGTATAATGTGCAAAAATTACTGTAGCACAAAAAAAATGGGAGGAAAGAGTCCCAATAAAAGGAAACCTTCTATATGTTGGACAGTAGATTTATCCGGTACCATATGAAATCTTAAGAAACCATCCTAGCTAACAAAACTGCCAGGACTTTAACGGTACCACAAAAGATTAACCACTTCCCGCCCGGCCTATAGCCGATTTACGTCCGGGAAGTGGTTTTGAAATCCTGACTGGACGTCCATGGACGTCCTGCAGGATTTCATGCCGCGCGCGCCCGTGGGGCGCACAGCGCAGCGATCGGTGATGCGGTGATGCAGTGATGCGGGGTGTCAGTCTGACACCCCGGCGGAGGCTCTTTACCACGTGATCAGCCGTGTCCAATCACGGCTGATCACGATGTAAACAGGAAGAGCCGTTGATGGCTCTTCCTCACTCACGTCTGACAGACGCGAGTAGAGGAGAGCTGATCGGCGGCTCTCCTGACAGGGGGGTTCGCGCTGATTGTTTATCAGCGCAGCCCCCCCTCGGATCGCCACACTGGACCACCAGGGAAGCCCACCCTGGACCACCAGGGAAGGGCAAAAAAAAAAGGGGGCAAAAAAAAAAAAAAAGTCTGAAAAAAAAAAGCATAAAAAAAAAAAAAAATCAGTGCCGCCTATGTGTGCCCATCACTGCCGCCTATGTGTGCCCGTCAGTGCCGCCTATGTGTGCCCATCAGTGCCGCCTATGAGTGCCCATCAGTGCCGGATACCAGCGCCGCCAATCAGTGCCACCTCATCTGTGCCCTTCAGTACTATCTCATCGATGTCCATCAGTGCCATCTCATCGGTGCCCATCAGTGCCGCCATATCAGTGCCCATAATTAAAAGAGAAAACGTACTTATTTACAAAAAAATTAACAGAAAAAAATAAAAACGTATTTTTTTATCAAAATTTTCAGTCTTTTTTTAGTTGTTGCACACAAAAAAAATCACAGAGGTGATCAAATACCACCAAAAGAAAGCTCTATTTGTGGGGGAAAAAAGACGCCAATTTTGTTTGGGTACAGTGTAGCATGACCGCGCAATTGCCATTCAAAGTGCGACAGTGCTGAAAGCTGAAAATTGGCTTGGGCGGGAAGGTGCGTAAGTGCCCGGTATGGAAGTGGTTAAAATAGGGCTGTTACTGATTAAAATAATCATGTTCAATTAATCGATTTTTTTTTTTATCGATTAATCGACTAATTTTGATTAATTACTACTTTTAGCTGTTCTCCTTGAAGGCTGATTCCCAGTGCAGCTACCAACCACTGGAAAAATGAATAGCAGGATACAAAAAACACACAAAGGCAGCGCTCTATTGGAATAGCATTAAAACTTTTATAGTCTTCAAGTAGGTAACAAAATAACTGGAGATAAAATCGATGTAGCTACATAAACTGTAAAAATGGTGTGAGTAATGCCAAACGGTAGCAAAAGCAGTCATAAAAACATGTAGCTAAGTATGACACTGGTATAAAAATGTGTACAACGATACCACTGCTGAATCCAGATGAGGAGGGGTTAACATCAGTCTGTCGGCATGTAGATGTCCCATGAAGGGAACTATCACAACTCCCAGTGGATGGCTGTAGAATCCCAGGTTGATAGAGGGAAGTGATAGAGGGAAGTGTAACAGCCCTTGTGTGGCAGATAGTAAGGTCCCGCCGGCATGCAGCTATGAAGGCACAGCAAAGGAGCCCTTCAGATGGACACGGCAAGCCACGCCGGTGGCCGTGACGTCACTGGATCTCCGACAGAACTCCCTGAAGACCTGGAAGCCGGCGGAGAGGTGAGTACCGATCAAAAGGAGGATGTCATATGATGCTCCCCCAGAACTGGCTGACTGCGCTGTAGCCGTCATTTTGCTGCAGCACGGTCTGAGAAACTCCTAGTGCTTGCAGTGAGGTGGTTGCACCTGCTGCCAGAGGAAGGATAGCAACAGGAGCTCGGATCGGCGCACGTCCTAGGAGTAGAAGGTGCAGCTCATAGCTCCAGGCAGGTAGGCTCCCAGCTTCCAGCCAGCACCCTGTGCTCAGCATTCTGGTATTCCAGATCCACAAACATCCCTCGGATTACGGATTAATGAGCCATGCCAGTAGGAAAGGCCGGGGCTGCGGCCTGCAATCTTTCCACCCCCCCACGCGCTCTCCTTTCTTCCTACCGCCTACCTTTCCCGCAGGTCCCTGCCAGCCAGCATCTAGCCCGATTGACAGGAGCACACAGTAAGGTGAGTGCCCGCTCCCCACATTGGTCCGCAGGCCACGGAGGCCTAGCAGCACGCCGTCCATCCACCCACGGACGGTCCCCAGGCACACCAAGGCCCATTTTTCCAGACCGCCCCCCGCCCTAGGAACCCCTGTGATCCCCCCTACTGTTCGCTAGAGCCTCCTGGTGAAAGCGGCATCCTCTTCCTGCCAGGAAAGTCCGCGGCTCGGGCCTATCTCCGTCCGGCGGCCAGCTTGGTACACCCAAGAAACAGGAATCACCTCGTTCCTCATCTGCCCCCCCTTACCATCCAGAACTAACACCATAAAGGTACCAGTGCCCACCCTGTACCCCCCACCCATCCTCGAGCCACAGTCAAGCGGATCACATCAGAGTTTTTACCCCCCCCCTCATTCACTCTTTTTTCCGCCCTCCATTATCCCAACACCCCTGACCGTCGGCGCCGACACCAGAGGATGGTCGGCTGCACAACGTGTGACAAGCAGGTCCCCAATCATCGACCACAACAGGTAAGAAACCCAGGCCTCGACCGCCATAGTGAGTTGATCGAGGGTTTACCCGATCGCCCTAGAGGGATCAGGAAGGAATTTTTTTCCCCTATTGCAACTGATTGGCCTGGCTCGGCAGGAGTTTTTCGCCTTCCTCTGGATCAACTTAGGAGTAAGTTTGGGGGACCACCTATCGCCACTTATCAGAGTCACTAGAATTTTCCACCATCGCCAGCGTCATCATCGTCGGCGCATCTACTATCATGGATAACATGAAATACTCAGCAAAGACCATTTGGGGTCTAAGGACATCCGCCTCAACATTACCAGATGCCACAAAAAAAGTACTGCAGAAAGAGCAACTATTAAGAACTGATCGCGATCGACGATCGACCGTCAAAAATAGGACGCCTACATTTCAGCTACAACACTTATCATGCGCCTTGATCAACACAAGATCCGCAGTAAAGCACAGACAGGAAATCTACGATTTCATCGTTCAGCACAACATTGACTGCCTCTTCATCACAGAAATCTGGCTAACGTCGGACTGTAACACCAGTCTAGGTGAACTGGTGCCAGAAAATTATGGTATTTTAACCAAAAACAGAGTAGGGCAAAGAGGAGGAGGCCTGGCAGTAATCTACAAGGCTCACCTCTCACTCACCAAACCAGACCCACAGACCTCACTACCATTCATGGAAACCCTCACTCTGCAACTGCAAACAAATCCCCCGGACACCATTCACATACTACTCTGCTATAGACCACCTGGACCAAAAACGCAGCTCCTCATATCACTGACAGAATTCATCTCCACCTATACCTTAAACATCAAACATCTCCTGCTACTCGGGGACTTCAATCTCTGGGCCAACACCTCACAGGACCCCGTCGCCGACGCCTGCATTGACCATTTGGAAGGATTAGGTCTGCAGCAACTGGTATGCGGACCCACACATGTTTCAGGTCACACTCTCGATCGTATCCTCAAAACAAGATATGGATATCAACACACTGGAAAATGAGCCCCTACCCTGGACAGATCACCATGCACTACAAACGCCCTCTTAAAAAAAACGACAAACCCGTTAACTACACACTGAACAAGATCCCAGGGGAAGCTCCATTCAGAACTCTTCAAAACTACATTATTAAACAAAATAAAAACAATAGAACAATGTCAAACAGCAATGGAAACACTTAACTCCATCAACAAAGCTCTACTACAGACAGCAGACATAGTAGCTCCGAAACGCAAAACGCTCATCCAGAAAAACAACTCCGGTTGGTTCAATGACGATCTCACGTTGCTGAAACAAGAACGCAGAAGAGCAGAAGCAGCCTGGAAAATAAACTCAACAGAGGGAAACCACACAATCTACAAATTAATCACCAAGAAATATCACAAAGAAATCTTTAAAGCTAAAAAAGATAATTTTTCTAATATCCTCGCCAAAGCCCACAACCGTCCCCGCGAACTCTTCAATTTAGTTGCTCAGACCATGAATCCAGCCTGCCTAGAGGCTCCGAATTTTGAATCACAAAATTTTTGCAATGAATTATCGGATTATTTCTTTAACAAAATTGAAAATATCTGTGAAATTATTCAGCAAAAGAGAACGTCTACCCACCCCCCTTTAAACCAAAAAGGCAATATTAAAACAAATATGCCACAATCGACGAAATTCACACTAAAATCAATCGCCATCGACACCACCAAAAATATCATTGGTGCCCTGCGAGACAGTACATCACCTAATGATATCATTCCCACTAAACTGTTGAAAGAATGTGCCGAGATTTTGGCACCGGCTATCACGCACCTTATAAACCAATCTTTTAAGGAAGGCATGGTGCCGACCTACCTGAAACAAGGCATAATTAAACCCATCTTAAAAAAAACAGGGCTCGACCCCAAAGACCCAAACAATTGGCGACCCATAACAGGTTTAAACATCTTCTCCAAGATAATGGATAAAGCAGTAGTGCAACAGCTACAACACCATTTAGACACCCACAAACTACTGGACCCACTTCAATTGGGTTTCCGTCCTGGTCATGGAACGGAAACAGCACTTCTTAAAATATGGGATGACGCTCTCGATGCTGCAGATGAAGGAGAATCTTGTCTTCTGGTACTGCTGGACCTAAGTGCAACTTTTGATACAGTAGACCACAAATTGCTGCTGACCCGCCTAGCTGAAGTAGCTAGAGTGGCAGACTTGGATCTTCCCTGGTTCTTTTTGGAAAACCGATCACAGATAGTGAAACTAGGTCCTTTCACTTCTGAAAAACGCACAGTGTTTTGTGGAGTCCTTCAGGGGTCACCTTTGTCGCCCATACTATTCAATATTTATCTCCGCCCCCTTCTCGAAATCATCAGTAACCAGAATTTACACTATCATTCCTACGCGGATGACACCCAACTTTATTTCCGTATCAGCAACAAAAAGGATCATTATCTCGGACTAGAGAAATGCCTTACTCTGATAGAGAATTGGATGACGGAGAGTTACCTTAAACTCAATGGATCAAAAACAGAACTTCTCCTGTTTCACGCGAACCCAAAAAGACTCGCCACGACAACATGGACACCCCCGCCCATTTTGGGACAAACCATCACCCCTAGCACCAAAGTCAAAAGTCTTGTAATCACTTTTGAGTGAGTGAGTGAGAGACTTGTAAAGCGCAACACATGCGAACTGAATCGCCTCTGGCAGCTGTATCCATTTCATGGGTAAGGAACCCCTTGACCTCAGAAGAGATGGGTTTTAATCTTTCTCCTGAAGGCCAAGTGGTCTGACTCCAGTCGGATGGTGGTTGGTAGTGCATTCCACAGGCGAGGACCCTGGACTGCAAATCTTCGATCTCCTTTGGACTTGTATCTGGCTTTGGGTATCTGGAGGAGGTTTTGATTGGTGGATCGCAGAATGCGATTGGGGTTATGGGCTTTTATTTTTTCGCATAGATATTGGGGGGCGTTTCCTTGAATACACTTATGCATTAGGCAGAGTGCCTTGAAAGTGATTCTGTCTTTTACTGGCAACCAATGAAGGGATCTCAGCGAAGGTGAGATTGATTCCCATGGTTTTTTTCCAGTCACTAGTCGAGCGGCCGTATTTTGAACGACTTGCAGACGAGTGATTTGGTATTTGGGGAGTCCTAGATAGAGGGCATTTGCATAGTCGAGTCTGGAATTGATGATTGTTCCCACCACGACTGCAATGTCCTCTTTCAGGATAAAGGGCGTGAGTCTGCGTAGTAGGCGCAGCAGATGGTGGGATCTGCTGACTACTGACCCTATTTGTGCATCCATTGTCATGTAGGTATCGAAAATGACTCAGAGACTTTTGACTTTGGTGCTAGGGGTGATAGTTTTGCCCAGAATGGGTTGGGGAGTCCATGTTGACCGGGGTGACTTTTCCGGTTAGCGTGAAACAGAAGTTCTGTTTTCGAACCGTTGAGTTTAAGATAACTGTTTGTCATCCAGTTATCTATTAGAGTGAGGCATTTCTCTAGTCCAAGAGAATGGTCCTTTTTGTTGCAGATGCGGAAATACAGTTGTGTGTCGTCTGCATAGGAGTGGTAAAGTTACTTCTGGTTACTGATGATTTCAAAGAGAAGGCGAAGATAGATATTAAACAATATGGGCGATAAGGGAGATCCCTGAGGGACTCCGCATGACACCGTACGTTTTTCAGAAGTGAAAGACCCCAGTTTCACTATTTGTGATCGGATTTCCAAGAAGGAGGAGAACCAGGATAAAACACCTTCAGCGACTCCGGCTACTTCAGCTAGCCTAGCCAGTAGTAGTCCATGGTCTACAGTGTTAAAAGCCGCGCTTAGGTCCAGCAGTATCAGGAGACAAGATTCTCCTTCGTCTGCGGCCTCTAGAGCGTCATCCCATATTTTGAGCAGCGCCGTTTCTGTTCCGTGACCCGGACGGAAGCCTGATTGAAACGGGTCAAGTTATTTATGGGTGTCTAAATGCAGTTGCAGCTGTTGTACAACTACTTTCTCCATTACCTTGGAGAAGACCTTTAGAGCTGTTATGGGCCTCCGGTTGTTTGAGTCTTTGGGGTCGAGGGTAGTTTTTTTTAGAATTGGTTTTATTGTACCTTGTTTCAGCAATGTGGGCACCGTGCCCTCCTTGAATGATTGGTTTATGAGCTGCGTGATAGCTGGTGCCAGTATATCGGCACTTTCTTTCAGCAGTTTAGTGGGGATGATATCATTGGGTGCTGTGCTATTACGCAGAGTCCCGATGATATTTTTAGTGCCATCGATGGAAATGGGTTTTAGAGTGAATTTTGGTGATTGCGGCGGATTTATGTGGGTATTAGGTTTGTGATTTGGGGGGGAGTTGGTGACGGTTCCATTTTGCTGAATACTTTCATGGATTTTTTCAATTCTATTAATGAAATAATCCGATTCATAGTCTGAGTGACCAGCTTGAAGAGTTCTCGGGGGCGGTTAAGGGCATTTGCGACGATGTTGGAGAAATTATTTTTTTTGGCAGTGAAGATTTCTTTGTGATATTTCTTTGTTATTATCTTGTAAATGGTGTGTTTTTTATCTGAAGAGCACCTTTTCCACACAGCTTCTGCTCTTCTACGCTCTTGCTTTAGCAACGTCAGCTGGTCATTAAACCAGCTGGAGTTGTTTTTCTGGATGCAAGTTTTGCGTTTTGGTGCTACTAAGTCAGCTGACTGTAGTAGCGCCTTGTTGATGGTGTCAAGTGTTTCTGTGGTTGTTTGTTTTTGTTGGGTTGTTTTTATTTTGTTCCCTTGTGTTGTTTTGAAGAGTTCCGAATGGAGCTTCTTCTGAGATCTAGTCCAGTGAGTTGTCACCGGTTTTGTCGTTTTTTTTGGGCTGGCGTTTTTGGTGATTGTGAATTTGATGGCATGGTGATCGGTCCATGGTTGCGGCTCATTTTCCAGGACATCAATTTCCAAATCTTGTTTGAAAATGAGATCGAGCGTATGGCCTGAGGCATGAGTGGGGCCTTGTATTAGTTGCTGCAGACCTAATCCTTCCAGATGGTCGATACAGGCGTCAGCTACGGGGTCCAGCGAGGACTCAGACATGACCATGGATGCACAAATAAGTTCAGTAGTCAGCGGATCCCACCATCTACTACGTAGACTCATTTACTTTATCCCAAAAGAAGACATAGCAGTCGTGGTGGGAACAATAATTAACTCCAGACTCGACTATGCAAACGCCCTTTACCTCGGACTCCCAAAATACCAAATCGCTCGTCTAAAAGTCGTCCAGAACACGGCGGCACGACTTGTAACAGCAAAAAAAAAAAACATGGAAATCAATCTCTCCCTCCCTTAGGTCCCTTCACTGGCTGCCCGTAAAAGATCGAATCACGTTTAAGGCGCTCTGCCTGACGCACAAATGTGTACAAAACAGTGCACCCCAATATCAATGCGAAAAATTAAAATGTCACAACCCCAATCGCGTCCTTCGATCTACCAACCAAAATCTACTCCAAATACCCAAGGCCCGATAAAAGTCCAAAGGAGAACGAAGATTCGCAGTCAAAGGACCACGACTATGGAACGATTTACCAACCAGCATCTGATCGGAAGGGAATCATCTGGCCTTCAGAAAAAAACTCAAAACCCATCTATTCTGAAGGAAAAAAATAGTAGGAAATGGATACCAAGCGCCTTGAGGCGATTCAGTTTGCATGTGTAGCGCTATACAAGTTTCTCACTCACGCAAAAGAATTTTGATCGATCAAAAAAATTAACGATCCGCTGATCCCTGCTCAATAAGGTGTGTATATCCTGTTCCTTTTTTGTTTTTTGATAGACTAATGTTAGATTATCACCCCCCCTCCTATTTTGAGGTGAGTACTCCTCCCCATTGATATGGTTTACTGAGCAAGGTTCCCAGGCCTATTCTCCTTTGTTTGTATTATATTATTTATCTTTTGTGGCACTGTTAAGTCCTGTCAATTTTATTAGCTAGGATGGTTTCTTAACCACTTCCCACCTGGCCACTGCACATATACGGCCGGGTGGGGGCTTTCTCCTTCTGAGTGGACGTCCAGGAACATCCAGGGGATCGTGCGTGCGCGTGCCCACGCAACGGCGCGTTCCCGATGCGCTCGTGTCACCTGGACACAGCGCATCTCCGATCAGCAGGAGGGCTTTTTGATTGGACACAGACATCATGTGATCAGGAGGGCCAATCACAGCCATCATGTGATTTAAATAGAGAGACGGTTGCTAGGCGATCGGCTCTCCTCTCCTCACACGGAAGTTGTCAGTGAGGAGAGCGGATCTCTGCAGCTGTCGGGTGATCAGTAAGTATGAGCTGTTTTTTACAGCTTTTTACACACTGATCATGGCCTATTGTCCCCACACAAAGTCCCCAAAATAGTGTCCCCAAAACACTGTCCCCACACAGTAAAAACACCTGTCCCCCACAAATGTAACAGTAAAATCATATGTCTCAATGATTATGTGCACACATCTGTACATGATTATCTTCGTACATCTGTCCGTGATCACACAAACCAATTATTATACACTTAACAGGATGAATACATTTTGGCTTAAATGTATGACAAAATTAGATTTTTTTTTCCCAAATCTCTGCTCTTTTTCACTTATATCGCAAAAAAATAAAAAACTGAGTCATGAATAAATACCACCAAAAGAAAGCTCTATTTGTGTGAACAAAATGATCAAAATTCCATTTGGGTACAGTGCTACATGACCGCGCAATTGTCATTGAAAGTGCGAGAGCACTAAAAGCTGAAAATTGGCCTGGGAAGGAAGGGGGCGAAAGTGCACGATATTGAAGTGGTTAATGTATAAAAATGTGGTTTATGAGGAAAAGAGATTTTCTTGGTACCCCCAGAAAATTTACAACACAGACAATGTCAAAAAATCTTACAAAGAAATTTTAATACAATAGATAATGCTAAAAACACAAAAATTATACAGCTATCATGCCTAAAGAGAACTCCCACATAATTGCAACACTGTTACCATATGATATTTATAAAGGCATCCAAGATAACTCCTGCCACATATAATACACAATCACATTTTCAAGTTATATATCCATGCACTTGAACGCATGGGAAGCAGTTCCACAATTTGAATATCTCTACATGTTTCGAGGCGCTGAGCCACCTCCTCAGGAGAAGTGGAAGTCACAATATCCAAGGCTGGAAGGTGGCTTGTCCACTCCAAGGCTGTCAAACATAGCTGTCAAAAAGAAAAGAAAGGAGGGCGCACCGACCTTGTGCATTACCACTTACATTTTTTATTAAAAACAGAATAAAAGCAATAGTCCTACTCACAAAGTATGCGCTTTTCAGCCAGCTGGACTGGACCTTACGGCACCTGCCAGTAGACCCTCAGACATCTGGACGGCTCAGTCATAGATGTCATGCATTGGGAAAATTAATTGAAATTACTGGATTTAAATTATTATTTTTTTTTTTTAGAAACAGCAAGATATTACACACTTACTTACCAACAAGAATGAATGTTAACAGATAAAAATGAAAAATGCATGGCATATTTTGTAATGTATCCAAAGGATAGACATGAAAAATCCTTAAATGGAAAAACAATCACACATAAAAGCATAAAATGTTCTATAGTGTAATGAAATGAGTTTTGAATGCAGTTTTTATAAATTTGTATGCTTTTATGTGTGTTCTGTAAAACTACAAACAAGCTCAACTGATGCATAGAGGAAAGATGAGAAAGTAAACATCAATTGATATATGATTCAGGGCCTGTATATAAATATACAAGATCTTAATTCTGAAATGTTTGTGATCTGTGAACAAAGAAAAGACAAATAATAAAAGGAAGGCAATGTTTATAAGAAAAAAAAAATGGTGGCTAGGGAAAAGAAAATAGATTGAGAAAAGGAGGGGGGAGGGAATAGAGGTAAAGACTGATGCCCTGTACACACGATCGGTTCATCCGATGAAAACGGACTGATAGATTTTTTCATCAGATATCCGATGAAGCTGACTTTCATCAGTCTTGCCTACACACCATTGGTTAAAAAAACAATCGTGTCAGAACGCGGTGACGTAAAACACAACGACGTGCTGAGAAAAATGAAGTTAAATGCTTCTGAGCATGCGTTGATTTTTAACCAATGGATTTCCCCACAGACGATCGTTTTTTTTCTATCGTTTTTTTAACCATCAGATAATTTTAAAACAAGTTCCTAGTTTTTTAACTGATGGATAAAAAAACGATGGGGCACACACACGATCGGTTCGTCTGATGAAAATGGTTCATCAGACCATTTTCATCAGACAAGCCGATCGTGTGAACGCGGCATGAGAAGAATAGGAATATCTATGAGACATGAGGCTGCTTGCTAAAGGAGTTGAAAATATTCACTCAAAAATTGTGTAACTATACACTTTAATTAAAGAATAAACAGAGTGACGGCAGAAAAAAAAGACTAAGTGGTCCATCAAGTCTGCTCAATTTTTTATTTTTTTTACTGTACTCCCAACACATCTTATAAATGCACTTGGATCAAGCTTTGTGGTATGGCAATTCATGTTACTTTCCAGAACTCACTATGGCAATTTTAATAGGGCTGCTACTGATTACAATTTTCATGTTTAATTAATTGTTTTTTTTTTTTACTCGACTAATTTGGATCAATTATAACGCACATACATTTTTTGGATCACCACCATATATCACCCCCACCGTAATATCCACAGACATCTCCCCCACTGTAATATCCATAGACCTCTCCCCCATTGTAATATCCACAGACATCTCCCCCACTGTAATATCTACAGACCTCTCCCCCACTGTAAGCCACAGACATCTCCCCCACTGTAATATCCACAGACATCTCCCCCACTGTAATATACACAGACATCTCCCCACTGTAATATCCACAGACATCTCCCCTATTGTAATATCCACAGACATCTCCCCACTGTAATATCCACAGACATCTCCCCCCTGTAATATCCACAGACATCTCCCCCACTGCAATATCTACAGACATCTCCCCCACTGTAATCCACAGACATCTCCCCCACTGTAATATCCACAGACATCTCCCCCACTGTAATCCACAGACATCTCCCCCACTGTAATATCCACAGACATCTCCCTACCTTAATATCCACAGACATCTCCCCACTGTTATATCCACAGACATCACCCCCACTGTAATATCCACAGACATCTCCCCACTGTAATATCTACAGACATCTCCCCCACTGTAATCCACAAACATCTCCCCCACTGTAATATCCACAGACATCTCCCCAACTGTAATCCACAGACATCTCCCCCACTGTAATATCCACAGACATCTCCCTACCTTAATATCCACAGACATCTCCCCACTGTAATATCCACAGACATCTCCCCCACTGTAATCCACAGACATCTCCCCCACTGTAATATCCACAGACATCTCCCCCACTGTAATCCACAGACATCTCCCCCACTGTAATATCCACAGACATCTCCCTACCTTAATATCCACAGACATCTCCCCCACTGTTATATCCACAGACATCTCCCCCACTGTAATATCCACAGACATCTCCCCACTGTAATATCCACAGACATCTCCCCCACTGTAATCCACAGACATCTCCCCACTGTAATATCCACAGACATCTCCCCCACTGCAATATCTACAGACATCTCCCCCACTGTAATCCACAGACATCTCCCCCACTGTAATATCCACAGACATCTCCCCCACTGTAATCCACAGACATCTCCCCCACTGTAATATCCACAGACATCTCCCTACCTTAATATCCACAGACATCTCCCCACTGTTATATCCACAGACATCACCCCCACTGTAATATCCACAGACATCTCCCCACTGTAATATCTACAGACATCTCCCCCACTGTAATCCACAAACATCTCCCCCACTGTAATATCCACAGACATCTCCCCAACTGTAATCCACAGACATCTCCCCCACTGTAATATCCACAGACATCTCCCTACCTTAATATCCACAGACATCTCCCCACTGTAATATCCACAGACATCTCCCCCACTGTAATCCACAGACATCTCCCCCACTGTAATATCCACAGACATCTCCCCCACTGTAATCCACAGACATCTCCCCCACTGTAATATCCACAGACATCTCCCTACCTTAATATCCACAGACATCTCCCCCACTGTTATATCCACAGACATCTCCCCCACTGTAATATCCACAGACATCTCCCCACTGTAATATCCACAGACATCTCCCCCACTGTAATCCACAGACATCTCCCCACTGTAATATCCACAGACATCTCCCCCACTGTAATATCCACAGACTTCTCCCCCACTGTAATATCCACAGACATCTCCCCCCACTGTAATCCACAGACATCTCCCCCACTGTAAGATGGTCCACATCTCCCCCACTGTAAGATGGTCCACATCTCCCCCACTGTATAGGAAGATTAGTGCTTACTTTGTCTTACCAGAGAAGCCAGCCGAACACGAGCAGTTGAGGCCGGGTGATGACGTCAGCACACCGCTCTAGGCTCACCTAGGCCGCCGCCGGGTGGACCAAGATGGCCGCCGCTCCGGGAGCTAGGCCGAAGCCGCGGCCTTTCCTATGGCTGAGGCAGCAGCGGAGCTCTGCGGATCACGTGGTGTACTGATCCACATATGGTGACCCGTTCGGATCATGGATCATTTACGATCCATTGCACCACTAGTACCGATCAAAAGAATTTTGATCGGTCAAAAAAATTTAAGATTAATCGAAGAATTCATCTTTAATTTCTACAGCCCTAAATTTTAGCATTGGGAAAATAAAGAAAAATATTAAGTTGTATCACAATCTGGGTATTTCTAAAATCAGGAAAAATAAGTGAAAGAACGTTTAAAATAAAATTTGACTTATCAAAGTTTTAAAACATATCCAAAGTCCCTTTGAGCAGGTTTTAATATCCCAGAATGCTAGATACAGCTTCCATGGGGCCCAAATCTTCTCCAATTGTGTTTCATTGTCATGCAGGATGCTAAATGTACTTGGATCAAACTTTATGTTATGGCAATTTTCTATTTTTTTCAAGAGCCTCCCTGTGGCAATTTTAGCATTGAAAAAATATAAAAAAGATTGATGTGTCACGATCTGAATATCTCTAGAATCATGAAACCAAAAAGAGCATGTGAAAGAATGCTTCAATACTGGCCACTTTCACCCCCTTCCTGCCCAGGCCAATTTTCAGCTTTCAGCGCTGTCAAACTTTGAATGACAATTGCGCCATCATGCAAATAAATTTTTATCATTTTTTTGAGACAGGTAGAGCATTCTTTTGGTGGTATTTAATCACCACTGGGTTTTTTGACAAAAAGTCTTTCTTAGTTTCTGTTGGAAAATGTTGTAAATAAGTAATTTCTACTGATGTGCAATGAGGAGGCTGCACCAGTGTTAATTTTCGCAGCAAATTTCTATTTAGTTTTAGTCTTAGGACTAGGGTTGAGCGAACCCGAACTGTAAAGTTCGGGTTCGTACCGAATTTAGTTTTTTTTTGGACCCGAATAATTTGATGAAAGTTCGGGTTCGGGTTCGGAGTTCGGCTATGCAATGTCCCTGCACAAAGTGTCATTTCTGAAAGGAAAAAAAGTCATTTAAAACCGGCTTTGCGGCTATAATGAATTGTCGGCTTTGCGGCTATAATGAATTGTCGGCTTAGGCAATTCAGAGAGGATTTATTCATAAAAAAAAAAAAAAAAAACAAATTCAATTACCAGGCCCTTCAGGTCTGGAATGGATATTAAGGGGAACCCCGCCGTCAATTTAAAAAAAAATGACGCGGGGTTCCCCCCAAATATCAATTCCAGACCCTTCAGGTCTGGTGTGGATTTTAAGGGGAACTCTACCCCAAATTTAAAAAAATAATGGCGTGGAGTTTCCCCCAAAATCCACACCAGACCCTTATCCGAGCACGTTAACCTGGGCGGCCGCAGAAAAGAGGGGGGGACAGAGTGCGGCCCCTCCTCTCCTGAACCGTACCAGGCCACATGCCCTCAACATGGGGAGGATGTCCCCATGTTGATGGGGACAAGAGCCTCATCCCCACAACCCTTGCCCGGTGGTTGTGGGAGTATGCGGGCGGGAGGCTTATCAGAATCTTGAAGACCCCTTTAACAAAGGGGACCCCCAGATCCTGGCCCCCCCTATGTGAATTGGTAATGGGGTACACTGTACCCCTACCATTTCATGAAGGAAGTGTAAATTCTTGTAAAAAAAAAAGCACACAGACACCGTAGAAAAAAGTCCTTTATTAATAAAAAAAAAATGAAAAAAACTCCAGCGGTGATAATCCACTCGTTCCCAGCTTCCTGCTCCAACGTTGTCCGGATCCAGCGACGGGTGCGGGTGATCTCCAGCGATGATGAGAAGATCCATCCATCCAGAGCGCAGCATCGCCGACCTCCTCTCACCGCTGGACAGTCTTCCCCCTTCCTGGGCTTCCCCAGTGACGTAGCAGAGGGTGCGTCAGAGGGTGCGGGGTCACATGACGGGTGGTACTGCCTCCCCTATATAAGAAATGTCACAGCTTCAGTCGCGTCATTCGCTGGGCTGTGTCCAGTGGTGAGAGGAGTTTGGCGATGCTGCGCTCTGGATGGATGGATCTTCTCATCGCTGGAGATCACCCGCACCCGTCGCTGGATCAGGACAACGTTGGAGCAGGAAGCCGGGAACGAGTGGATTATCACCGCTGGAGTTTTTTTATTTATTTTTTATTAATAAAGGACTTTTTTCTACGGTGTGTGTGTGTGTTTTTTTTTACAAGAATTTACACTTCCTTCGTGAAATGGTAGGGGTACAGTGTACCCTATTACCAATTCACATGGGGGGGGCATGATCTGGGGGTCCCCTTTGTTAAAGGGGTCTTCCAGATTCTGATAAGCCCCCTGCCCGCAGACCCCCACAACCACCGGGCAAGGGTTGTGGGGATGAGGCCCTCGTCCCCATCAACATGGGGACATCCTCCCCATGTTGAGGGCATGTGGCCTGGTACGGTTCAGGAAAGGGGGGGCCACACTCTGTCCCCCCCTCTTTTCTGAGGCCGGCCTGGTTAACGTGCTCGGATAAGGGTCTGGTGTGGATTTTGGGGGGAACTCCACGCCATTTTTTTTTAAATTTGGGGTGGAGTTCCCCTTAAAATCCACACCAGACCTGAAGGGTCTGGAATGCATATTTGGGGGGAACCCCGCGTAATTTTTTTTTTAAATTGACGGCGGGGTTCCCCTTAATATCCATTCCAGACCTGAAGGGCCTGGTAATTGAATTTGGGGGAACCCCCATGCTATTTTTTTTATTTTTTATGAATGAATCCTCTCTGAATTGCCGAAGCCGACAATTCATTATAGCCGCAAAGCCGGTTTTAAATGACTTTTTTTCCTTTCAGAAATGACACTTTGCGCAGGGACAGTTCTAAGTTTATTTTTATGTGGTTCGGGTCAAGTTCGGGTCCCGAACCCGGACTTTTTTCCGAAGTTCGGCCAAACCCGCCGAACCCGAACATCCAGGTTTCCGTTCAACTCTACTTAGGACTAAAATGGCACTAAAGTCCCATTTTAGTCTTCTGCAACTGTTTTAGTTTCAGTCGTATTTAGTTGACTAAGGGCCAGATTCTCGCAGTTTGGCGTAACGTAACCTATTTACGTTATGCCTCTGCAACTTAGACGGGCAAGTGCTGTATTCTCAAAGCACTTGCTCCGTAAGTTGAGGCGGCGTAGTGTAAATAGGCCGGCGTAAGCCCGCCTAATTCAAATTTGGAACAGGGGGGCGTGTTTTATGTAAATGTTCTGTGACCCGACGTGATTGACATTTTTCACGAACGGTGCATGCGCCGTCCATGGAAATCTCCCAGTGTGCATTGCTCCTAATACGCCGCAAGGACGTATTGGTTTTGACGTGAAAGTAAATTCCATTCACGGACGAGTTACGCAAACGACGTAACAATTTAAAATTTCGACACGGGAACGATGGCCATACTCAACATTGGTACGCCGCACTTACGCCACCATATAGCAGGGGTAGTTTTACGCCAGAAAAAGCATAACGGAAACGGCGTATCTGTACTGCGTCGGCCGGGCGTACGTTCGTGAATTCACGTATCTAGCTGATTTACATATTTCGACGTGTAAATCAGCATACACGCCCCTAGCGGCCAGTGTAAATATGCAGTTACGATCCGACGGCGTAAGAGACTTACGCCAGTCGGATCTAAGGGAAATCTATGCGTAACTGATTCTAAGAATCAGGCGCATAGATACGACTGGCCAGACTCAGAGATACGATGGCATATCTGGAGATACGCCGTCGTATCTCTTGAGAATCTGGGCCATAATCTCCAGTACATTTTAGTCTACTAAAACTAATTTTAGGCATCTAAAATTAAATGGATGTAATTAAATTGCAATGCATTATTTAACATTTCTCTACAATTTCCAAACTCATTATATACTACTGGAGTGTTAAATCTAATATGTTATTATTTATGGTATTGAGGTATGAACATGTACTACAGACCAGTGTTCATTTTGATGTCAAATTTCAATTTATTTTTTGTCTGAGGCCTCGTACACACGACCGTTTTCCTTGATAGAATCCATCAAGAAACTTGATGGCAGAGCTTTTTTGCCGAGGAAAACAGTCGTGTGTATGTTTTTCATCAAGGAAACTGTTGAGGAAGTCAACGAGGAAAAAAGAGAACAAGTTCTCTTTTTCCTCGACGGGAGTCTCAATTTCCTCGTCGTGTTCCTCTTCAGGCTGGTTTTCGACGAGAAACACGTTCGTGTGTATGCTTAGAAACCCGTCATCTCAGTTGTTTTAGTTTCTAATCAACTAAAATAGTATTCATTTAGTCGACTAAAATGTTTTCATTGTTTTAGTCAATTAAATTAACACAGGACTGCACTGATGGGCACTGATGAAATGGCACTGATAGGGTGGCACTGATATCCAAAGTACCTTTGAGCAGGTTTTAACATCCCAAAATACCAGGTGTCAACTTAAATTAAGATACATACAACATCCGATGGGTCTAAATCTTCTCTAATTGTTTTTGGTTGTATTGTAGGGTTCTGGACAGTTTTTCTGGCCATGATCCAGAATCTTAAATTTACTTGGATCAAACGATATGACAATTTATGTAGATTTTCAGAACCTCACTATCGAAATTTTTAGCATTGAAGAATATAAAAAATGATTAACTCGTGTCTGGGTATCCATAGAATCACGAAACAGAAAAGAGCAAGTGAGGGAACGTTTAAAATATAATTTGACTTACCTAATTTATGTAGCAAAAACCCCATAATAATCCTCTAGATCAGGGCTCTCCAAACTTTCGAAACAAAGGGCCAGTTTATGGGCCAGACTTTGGTCATTGGGTGTAGAATAGGTCTAGATGTCAGTGGAAAAAACAACGACCCATCTTTGGTGTAAATGGGAAGAATTGTGCCCCATCTTTGGTGTTGTTGGGAAGAATTGTGCCCCATCTTTGGTGTGTTGGGAAGAATTGTGCCCAATCGTTGGTGTTGTTGGGAAGAATTGTGCCCCATCGTTGGCGTCATTCTTCGTTTGTGTCCCTTCATTGGTGTCAGTGGGGGGAATTATGCCCCAATGTTAAATATCAGTGGATGAAATAGTGCCCCAGGGGCCAGATAAAAGCAAGCAAAGGGCCACATGTGGCCCCCGGATCGCAGTTTGGAGACCACTGCTCTAGATAAGTTTATGTTATCTTAAAAGATAGTCATGATGAAGCTGCTTTTTTGTTGAATCAGCCGAGTGGTCCTAATCATTTCCTGTGCAAAGTGAATGTTTTTTTGTTATCCATAATTAGTGAACATTTGGTAAAATGGTATCTTCCTTGAGGTGTGTTTATTTAATATATATGGCACCACCTTTGTCTAGCTTTATTTACTATTATCCTTAGCTGGCAATAAGTACACTAAACCAGGGCTTTTTTTCAGCTGGAACCTCTGTCTCTCTGCCCCTTGCTCACCACTATCACTTGTAAACACAGAAGTCCAGCTTCTGTGTTTACAAGTGACAGCTTGTCTCCCAATGGCTCCCACAGAGTCTTATCTCCTGAGTGGTTAACACTGAGTGCAGGATGGGGGCAAGGGAGATGCAGGTGACCGGGGTGCCCGGGGGTGCAGTGCAGATCTCGTCACCTATATTGGATGATCTCCCTGCAAGTGAAGAGGCAGAGCCACCTACAGTGTGTGGGGAGGTACTAGAGCCGCCTGGGTGCTTCAGCGTAACACACAACACAACACAAGTAAGGCATGTGGAAAATGGTGGAGCTTTTAAGGAGGGAGGAAGAAGATGAGGGCAGTGGAAGGGGAGTTGCATAACAGAGGTCAGAGCTGAAGAGGGGTGAAAGTGAGATGCGGATGGGGAGGCAGAGGTAAGCAGCTGTGGAAGAAGGTTGAACTCTGCACTCTGGGCCATATTCTCCTAGATTTCCCGCGGGCGGCGCGTAAGCCATTTACACTCCGCCGCCCCAACCTACAGGAGCAAGTGCTGTATTCCCCAAACACTTGCTCCATAAGTTGGGACGGCGGAGTGTAAATGGCCCGGCGTAGCCACGCGTATCTCCAAGGGGGCGGCTTCTATTTAAATTAAGCGCGCCCCCGATTCTAACGAACTGCGCATGCGCCGGGCTTAAAATAGCCCAGTGCGCATGCTCCAGTTCTCGGCGTAAAACGTCAATGACGCGTGCGTCATTGACGTAAAGTCGTATTCAAGAACGACTTAGGGAAACGACGTAGCCGACGGAAAAACATGACGCGGACCCGACGCTATCCGTAACATGGCCTACGCGGGACTTGCGTAAACTTACCCCTCATATAGCAGGGGTAAGTTTACGCTTACGCAAACGACGTTAGCGACGGTTACGCGACGCAAATTCGTTCGGGAATCGGCGTATCAGGCTCATTTGCATAAACAAATGAGACCTGAAAGTAAACGCCATCTAGCGGCGGGCGGAGTAATTACATTTAAGATCCGACAGTGTAAGTGATTTACACATGGCGGATCTTAAGTGTATCTATGCGAAAATGATTCTAAGAATCAGTCGCATAGATACACGGGCCAAAAAAGAGAGATACGATGGAGTATCCTGAGATACTCCATCGTATCCTTACTCAGAATATGGCCCTCTGTGTATAGTGCACCCCTGAACCTTGCACTCTGTGTATAGTGCACCCCTGAACCTTGCACTCTGTGTATAGTGCACCCCTGAACCTTGCACTCTTCGTAGGGCACCCCTGAACTTTGCACTCTGTGTATAGTGCACCCCTGAACCTTGCACTCTGTAAATATTAGACCCCTGAACCTTGCACTCTTTGTAGAGCACCCCTGAACTCTGCACTCTGTATGCAGCACACCTGAATTATTCACTATGTACATAGGAACCCCCAAACTCTTCAAGTAACACAACTCTGAACTGTGCACTCTGTATGTAATGCACTCCCAGGAAAAGACCCTTCCACAGTTGGTGAAATTTGACCACACCCACTATTTGATGCGGTTCTGAGGGTGTGTGTGGGGGGAGGATGTCTTTGAGGCGGTCATCTTCTGTTGAATTCCTGCACCTATTTTCTGAGGGAAAAAAAACCTGCACTAAACTATTTTCCGCCAGTCAGCTCGCTAGTTATGTCTTCTAGTGCCGGAATTTGATAAAGCTTTTTTTATATAGTCTTACATCTCTGGGGTCCTGGCAAATCCACAGCTCATGTCTGCATGGCTCTTCATCTGTGACCATTGTTTAGGCTCATTAACTTTCCCAATCATACCCAGTGTTTCCTGTCAATCCCATTTTCAAGTTTTCGCTGCTACTGAGAATATAAAAGAGGAAGCATTTGTTGGGCTGTTTATCCATCTGCTCTTGTACTCATTAACCGCTTTAGCCCCGGACCATTTTGGTGGTCAAAGACCAGGGCACTTGTTGCGTTTCGGCACTCGCTTTAACTGACAATTGCACGTGGCTCCCAAACAAAATTTAAGTTTTCCACAAATAGAGCTTTCTTTTGGTGGTATTTGATCACCTGTTCGATTTTTATTTTTTGCGCAATAAACAAAAATAGAGCGACAATTTAAAAAAAAATCTATATTTTTTACTTTTTGCTTTAATAAATATCCCTAAAAAATATATAAAACTATTTATTTTCCCCACAGTTTAGGCCGATATGTATTTTTCTACATACTTTTGGTAAAAAAAAAACGCAATAAGCGTTTAGTGATTGGTTTGCGCAAAAGTTATAGCGTCTACATAATTGGGGACTGTTTTAAGGCATTTTTATTAATATTTTTTTTTTTACTAGTTATGGCGGCGATTAGTGATTTTTATCATGACTGTGACATATGGCGGACACATCGGACACTTTTGACACCATTTTGGAACCGTTGTCATTTTTACAGCGATCAGTGCTATAAAAATGTACTGATTACTGTAAAAATGACACTGGCAGTGAAGGGGTTAACCACTAGGTGGTGCTGCAGGGGCTAATGCCACGTACAGACGGTCGTTTTTTGTGATGAAAAAAAACGACGTTTTTGAAAACGTCATTTAAAATGACCGCGTGTGGGGAAAACGTCGTTTTATGTCTTCTGAAAAACGACCAAAAAAAAATTCGAACATGCTCGAATTTTTTGTGTCGTTTTTCAAAACGTCGTTTTTTGTGTCAATGAAAATGATAGTGTGTGGGCAAAACGACGTTTCAAAACGTTTTTAAAAATATTAAAATTAGGCAAAGCACCAGGTCCAGATGGGTTTACCCTAACATATTATAGAATGTTCTCGGAGAAATTGGCACACAGATTCACATCAGCTTTTAACTCACTAAGGGAAGGAAATAAAATACCAAACGAAACACTACTGGCACACATAGTAGTTATTCCAAAAGAGGGTAAAGATCCTTCACAGTGTGCCAGCTATCGCCCTATATCACTACTAAATGTGGACTTGAAAGTTTTTGCTAAGATTCTTGCTACTAGGTTAATAGAACTCATTCCAGACCTGCTACACCCAGACCAAGTGGGATTTATACCAGGAAGAGAGGGAAGAGAGAATACACAGCGAGTGGTAAATGCGATACATTTAGCTAAGAAACAAAAGAAGTCAATGATATTAGTAGCCAGCGACGCAGAAAAAGCGTTCGATCGAGTGGAATGGTCATTTCTAAAAGCAACATTGCAGCACATAGGACTGAGAGAAGGAATGCTGAGTTGGTTTTCGAACCTGTACTCAGAACCACGCGCGAAAGTTAAAATAGAAGGTAAGACATCCGACCCATTCAATATTCGAAATGGGACAAGACAAGGTTGCCCCCTATCACCCATAATCTTCGTGTTGACTATGGAGCCTTTTTTACGCAAAATTCGAGCGAACGAGAATATTAGAGGGCTAGTAGCCAAAGGAGAGATACAGAAAGTAGCGGCATTCGCAGATGATTTAATTTTTTTTATAACATCTCCAATTATCTCCTTGCCGTGTCTAATGACGGAAATACGAGAGTACGGAAAACTGTCCAACTTTAAAGTCAATTACGGGAAAACAGAAGCATTAGGAATAGAAGTAAAAGCGGAAGAACTGGAGCAGATAAAAACGAATTTTGATTTCAGGTGGACAGACTCTCATATAAATTACTTGGGCACAAAGATAACGGGGTGTTTAAACAGACTTTTTGAGCTCAACTATGTAACGTTGGCAAGGCGTATAAAAACAGACCTAGACAAATGGGACAAAGGGACCTTTACGTGGTTCGGGCGGACAAACATATTAAAAATGAACGTGCTCCCAAAAATTTTATATATAATACAGGCCCTACCAATTAAAATCCCTCAAAGCTACTTAAGAGAATTAAGATCAAGATTCTTGAAATTTATATGGGCAGGGAAACCAGCAAGGATAAGCAGGACCATTCTATCTTTACCCAAGGGGAAAGGGGGGATTGGATTTCCAGATCTGATAAAATACCAGGAGGCAGCACATATAGCCAAAGTAGTAGATTGGTGTGGGCGGAATGAAAAGCCGTGGATAAAAATGGAACAAGCTACGGTAGAAGTACCATTAGAAGGACTGGCATGGACCCCAGACAGGGAAATAACACCAGAAGTAAAAAAACACCCCACGATAGGAGCAACTATACGAATTATCAAAAAGATTTTTGCAAAAACGAAACTGTCTGAGGATCCAAGCCCATTAGCACCGATCCTGGGAACTAAGGCTTTTCAAATGGGACTGACAGATCCAAAGTTTAAGGCCCTGCGACAGAGGGGTATATATAGGGTGACCCACTTCTCAAAAGATAACCGATTAATGACGAGGGGAGAGATGGAAAGAGAAGGGATGCAGGAACTAGATTTTCTGAGGGTGATGCAATTAGAAGCATTTCTTCGAACAAAGGCAGGGACTTACACGACAGTCAGGAACCCATCTAAATTCGAGCAGACATGCCTAGAAGGGATGTCAATAAGACACTCTCTGTCCCATTTTTACGCAATGTTAGTAAATCTAGATATTCCACAAGAATTTAAGTTCATACAAGAATGGGAGAGAGACCTGAAATTAACATTCACACAAGAACAAAAAGATAAGATCTTGAGATTCACGCATAAAGCATCAGTAGCAAGTAAATACGAGGAGGGAGGCTACAAAATATTAACAAGATGGTACAGAACACCAGCGGTGTTACATCGAATATACCCAGAGACGTCAGAAGTCTGCTGGAGATGTAAGGAAGCGGAAGGGACACTAGTGCATATCTGGTGGGAGTGCAGAAAAATACAAGAATTTTGGCAAATGGTAATAGAAATAATTGATAAAATTACAGGATTTAATCTGGCGGATAGACCATCGGCGGTTTTACTATTAGATATTCCAATAACAATGGAAAAATATCAAAACTCGCTGTTAAGACACCTTATCACAGCTGCAAGAGCGTGTATCCCAGTCTTGTGGAAGCAGGAGATGTCTCCATCAAGAGCACAATGGCTCGCAAAAGTGGCAGAAATCCAACAAATGGAAAACCTAATTTTGACACTGAAAGATCAAGATGAGAGATATCAATCGATGTGGGCCCCATATGAGAGGTACAGGGAGGGGTTGGGGAGGGGGAGCGGGGAATAGCCAGCAGATTTTTTTTTTTTTTTTTTTTTTTCCCCGTTTTTTTTTTTTTTTTTTTTTTATTTATTTATTTACTTATTTGGGAAAGGAGTGGGGGTGGGAGAGGGTAGGGATGCAAGAGAAAAGAAGAAAGAGAGAAAAGAGAAAGGAAAAAGGAAAAGAGAAGAAGTATTGCCGAAAAGGGATGGAAGCGGGAGGGGGAATGGTGGGGCATTTATCTTTTCCTTACCATCTCTCCAATAATTTGATGATATAGTTTATATAAGTGGTTGAACCACAATGTATAACCCTGTAAAGCAATGCTTGAAATAAATAGAGAATTTAAAAAAAAAAAAACGACGTTTTTAAACCCGCGCATGTTAAGAAGCAAGTTATGAAGCTAGCTTCAATGGAAAAGAATGCCGTCGTACGTGCTGAACGTAACCACGCTTTTCTAGAGCATTTTAAAAAACGATGGTGTGTAGGCAACGTCGTTTTTGAAAATGAAGTTTCAAAAACGTCGTTTTATTTCATGATTCAAAACGTCGTTTTTTTTTCATCACAAAAAACGACCGTCTGTACGCGGCATTAGTGTTCCCTAGGGAGTGATTCTTACTGTTAGGGAGCGTAGCTACACGTGACACGTCACTGATGACCGTTCCCAATCACGGGGAATGGTCATCAGTGTCACTAGGCAGAATAGGGGAATGCCTTGTTTACAAAGGCATTCCCCTGTTCTGCCCTTGCCGACCGCAATTGCGGGCCTCCCGGGAACATAGAGTTCCCGGAAACCGCGGCCGCACTGAGGAAGATTTAGAGGGACGTACCTGTACGCCAATCTGCCTGCCCGTGCCATATTTGCGACGTACATAGTCATGCAGTGGTCGATAAGTGGTTAAGAATATTAACCACTTAAGCCCCGGACCATTTTGCAGCTAAATGCCCAGGCCAGGTTTTGCGATTCGGCACTGCGTCGCTTTAACAGACAATTGCGCGGTCCTGCGACGTGGCTCCCAAACAAAATTGGCATCCTTTTTTCCCCACAAATAGAGCTTTCTTTTGGTGGTATTTGATCACCTCTGCGGTTTTTATTTTTTGCGCTATAAACAAAAATAGAGCGACAATTTTGAAAAAAATGCAATATTTTTTACTTTTTGCTATAATAAATATCCCCCAAAAACATATATAAAAAAAAAATTTTTCCTCAGTTTAGGCCGATACGTATTCTTCTACCTATTTTTGGTAAAAAAAAATCGCAATAAGCGTTTATCGATTGGTTTGCGCAAAATTTATAGCGTTTACAAAATAGGGGATAGTTTTATTGCATTTTTATTAATTTTTTTACTACTATTGGCGGCGATCAGCGATTTTTTTCGTGACTGCGACATTATGGCGGACACTTCGGACAATTTTGACACATTTTTGGGACCATTGTCATTTTCACAGCAAAAAATGCATTTAAATTGCATTCTTTATTGTGAAAATGACAGTTGCAGTTTGGGAGTTAACCACAGGGGGCGCTGTAGGAGTTAGGGTTCACCTAGTGTGTGTTTACAACTGTAGGGGGGTGTGGCTGTAGGACTGACGTCATCGATCGAGTCTCCCTTATATAAGGGATCACTCGATCGATACGCCGCCACAGTGAAGCACGGGGAAGCCGTGTTTACATACGGCTCTCCCCGTTCTTCAGCTCCGGGGAGCGATCGCGACGGAGCAGCTATAAACGAATAGCCGCGTCGTCGTCCCGGATCGCTCCCCGAGGGAATCCGCCCGCCGCACGCAGCGGGGGGGGGTCCCGATCGGACCCCCCACCCGCTAGAAGGCAAGGACGTATAAATACGCCCTTCTGCCTGTCCGTGCCATTGTGCGGACGTAAATAGTCGTGCGGCGGGCGTTAAGGGGTTAAAGCTATGGATATTAGATGACTGGGCAAATCTTTAAATATTTTTATTTATTATTATTTTTAATCTTATTTTTATTTCCTTCTATCTACAGATTGACCCTTGTACTGTAAGGCCTCGTACACACGACCGAGGAACTCGTCGGAAAAGACACATCGTTTTTCTCGACGAGTTCCTTGTTAGGCTTGTCGAGAAACTTGACAAGCTTTCTTTGCGTACACACGGTCAAGACCAAATCTCGAGGTGACGTACAACGCGTATGACGGCAGGGGAAGTTCGATTCCACTGGCACAACCCTTGAGGCTGCTTTTGCTAATATCATGTTACTGCGTGTTAAGTAGAAGTTTGGTAAGAGACGATTTGCACTTTACGGTCTGTTACAGCGTGACAAATGTGCTATCTCCATTACAAACGCTACTTTTACCGAAGTTACGCCCCGCCGATAGATACTCCAATGTATCTGAATCCGGGCCAATAGCTCAGTGGGGGAGATCTCTGTACTAACATTGCATAGTTAGTAGGGTTGTCCCGATACCGATACCAGTATCGGTATCGGGACCGATACCGAGTATTTGCGAGAGTACTCGTACTCCCGCAAATACCCCCGATACTGAAATAGAATACTTGCGCCGCTGCCGCCGCAAACCCGTCACCGCAAAGCCGCCGCCGTTAATCAGCGTGCAGGGAACATTACAGCTTTCGTTTGAATAGCTGTATCCCCGCCGCGTATAGACACTCCCCCTTGCGCGGGATTGGACGGATGATCTGTCCAATCCCGCGCATGGGGGAGTGTCTATACGCGGCGGGGATACAGCTGTTCAAACGAAAGCTGTAATGTTCCCCGCACGCTGATTAACGGCGGCACGTGCGGCATCATCAAGGTATGTAGGACATGGCTGCATTATGTGGGGGACATGGCTGGAATATGTGGGGGACATGGCTGCATTATGTGGGGGACATGGCTGTAATATGTGGGGGACATGGCTGTAATATGTGAGGAACATGGCTGCATTATGTGGGGGACATGGCTGTAATATGTGGGGGACATGGCTGCATTATGTGGGGGACATGGCTGCATTATGTGGGGGACATGGCTGCATTATGTGGGGGACATGGCTGGAATGTGGGGGACATGGCTGCATTATGTGGGGGACATGGCTGCATTATGTGGGGGACATGGCTGTAATATGTGGGGGACATGGCTGCATTATGTGGGGGACATGGCTGGAATATGTGGGGGACATGGCTGCATATGTGGGGGACATGGCTAGATATGTGGGGGGACATGGCTGCATTTGGGGACACATTTAAAAAAAGTATCGGTATTCGGTATCGGCAAGTACATGAAAAAAGTATCGGTACTTGTACTCAGTCCTAAAAAAGTGGTATCGGGACAACCCTAATAGTTAGTACAACGTCTCCTCCTGAGCTCTTCAGTTTTTTTTAGTTAAACGAAAAAAGAAAAAAAAAAAAAATAGTGTGTACTAGGCTTTACACTATATCCCTACTTAATTAGAACAAAAACGTTTTGTCTGGAGTTTGGCTTTAAATAACTCTTTCGGTATAATTGGTCTACCTTTAAAAGAACCCAAAATCCAATTTAACACAACATAACGTCCTGAAAAACTCATCTCGATAAACTCTAAAGACACCTATTTACACATTATGGCACAACAGATGCAGAGAACTGAATCCAATGAAATAAAGTTTGTGGTATAAGTACAAAACAAACAATTCATTTCTCACGAGAAGTAACACGAACGCCTCTCTATCCATATGGCACCATCATTTCTACAGACCTCATTATCCAAATGCAAGCACAAAGGGAACATGCAAGAAAATTCGCCATCAGTTGCGAGGTGGCTGAAACACCCATTATTCCAAAATACAGATCTGTTTTATGGGAAAGGGTTGTGTAGGCTGAAAATGAGGAATATGCCAATGCCGCGTACACACGATCGGAAAATCAGACAAGAAAAACATGGATTTTATTCCGACAGATTGTTGGCTCAAAATTCTGACCGTCAAGAACGCGATGACGTACAACACTACAACTAGCCGAGAAAAATGAAGTTCAATGATTCCGAGCATGCGTCAAATTGATTCAGAGCATGCATGTTTTTTTTTGTGCGTCGGAATTACATACAGACGATCGGAATTTCCAGCAAGAACTTTTCTTATCAGAAAAATTGAGCTCTCAAATTTTTGTTGTCGGAAATTCCAACAGAAAAAGTCAGATGGAGCAAAAGCTCACATCGAACTTTTCTTGTCGTAAATTCCGACCGAGTGTACGCGGCATAAGAGTTTAAGCTGCTTATATTTTGCCTTCCTTGGTTCTTTCTCTTCTATTTCATTAACATTGGCCCGGATTCAGGTAGAATTGCGCATTATTTACGGAGGCGCAGGGCAACGTTTTTGCCCTGCGCCCCGCAAATTTTCTCCGCTGCCCTTGATTCACGGAGCAGAAGCTCCGTAAATTGCGCGGGCGCGCCGGCAAAATGCCCGGCGCAAGCGCGCGCAATTTAAATGATCCCGTAGGGGGCGGGAATCATTTAAATTAGGCGCGTTCCCGCGCCGATCGTAGAGCGCATGCTCCGTCGGGAAACTTTCCCGACGTGCATTGCGGCAAATGACGTCGCAAGGACGTCATTTGCTTCAAAGTGAACGTGAATGGCGTCCAGCGCCATTCACGAATCACTTACGCAAACTACGTAAAATTCAAATTTCGCGACGCGGGAACGACTGGTATACGTAACATTGGCTGCCCCTGCTAATAGCAGGGGCAGCCTTACGCAAAAACCGCCGTACGGAAACAACGTAAATTGCGTACGCAGGGCTCACGCAACGTTGTGAATCGGTGTTAGTATGCAATTTGCATACTATACGCTGAGCACAACGGGAACGCCACCTAGCGGCCATCGCTAGAATGCAGCCTAAGATACCACGGCATAAGAGCCTTATGCCGCGCAGATCTTAGGCTGCAGTCGGCGTAACGAGGTTCCTGAATCAGGAGCACTCGTTACGCCGGGGCAAGTAAGCAATTGCGGCGCAATTGCTTCTTGAATCCACCCCATTGTCATTGGAAGAGATATTTCACAGAATGCCTGAATCAGGGGATTTGATAATTCTTCACCGTGTCCGTTTCATAAACTGTGACGTTTTTTCTCAGTTCAGTTCACGGCAGTTCTTAGGAGGAAAATTATCTCCTCTGCAGCCGGTTTAATAAACTGAGAACTTCAGTTCTCAGATGGTGAACAGAGGTGAAGTTTTTTCTCTGAAAACAGCCGAGATCTGTGTAAAACTGGGTGGACTGCCTGTAATCTCGTGAGATATTGTGAGATTACAGAGCAGCCGAGTTCAAAAAGTAAAACTAAAGTTTAAAAGAACATGCAATTAATGTTTTCAGACATGTGATAACACATATATATATACATATCCTGTATATATACGTTTGTGTGTGTATATATACACACACATATATACCAGATTTATATATATGTATACATATAGGGCCAGATTCTGAAAGTACTTACGACGGCGCAGCGCCATGTACGCCGTTGTAAGTCCCAATCCAACCCGTCATATCTATGCGCCTGATTCTTAGAATCAGTTACGCATAGATATCCATTAGATCCGACAGGCGTAAGTCTCTTACGCCGTCCGATCTTAACTGCATTTTTTTGTTGACCGCTAGGTGACGCTTCCGTCGAATTCCGTGTCAAATATGCAAATTAGCTAGATTCGCGAATTCCCGAACGTACGCGTGGCCGACGCAGTAAAGTTACGACGTTTACGTTAGGCCTTTTCCCGGGGTATAGTTGCCCCTGCTATATGAGGCATAAGTGCGGCGTACCAATGTTAAGTATGGCCGTCATTCCCACGTCGAAATTTGAAAAAGTTACGTCGTTTGCGTAAGTCGTCCGTGAATGGGGCTGGACGTCATTTCCGTTCACGTAGAAACCAATGACGTCCTTGCGTCGTACTTGGGAGCAATGCACACTGGGAAATTCCAAGGACGGCGCATGCGCCGTTACGCAAAAACGTCAATCACGTCGGGTCACAGTAGTTTTACATAAAACACGCCCCCCTGATCCAAATTTGAATTAGGCGGGCTTACGCCGGCCGATTTACGCTACGCCGCCGCAACTTACGGAGCAAGTGCTTTGAGAATACAGCACTTGCCCATCTAAGTTGCGGAGGCGTAACGTAAATCGGATACGTTACGCCCGGGCAAAGATACGCCACTGACTGAGAATCTGGCCCATACAGTATATATGTATATAAGCACAAATACATGAATATATATATTCATGTGTTTGTGTATATATGTGTGTGTATACATATATATAAATACTTAGCTGGATTCACGTAGATGAGCCTAACGTTAGGCAGGCGTAGCGTATCTCATATACTCTACGCCACCGTAAGTTAAAGAGGCAAGTGCTGTATTCACAAAGCACTTGCGTCCTAAGTTACAGTGGCGTAGCGTAAATGTGCCGGCCTAAGCGCGCCTAATTCAAATTGTGAAGAGCTGGGCGTGTTTTATGCTAATGAATCGTGACCCGACGTGATTGACGTTTTGAACGAACGGCACATGCGTGGACATATCCTAGTGCGCATGCTCCAAATTACGCCGCAAAGACTTATTGGTTTCGACGTGAACCTCAATTACGCCTAGCTCCATTCACGACTTACGCAAATGACGTAAAAAATTTAAAATTCGACGTGGTTCCAACATCAATACTTAACATTGGCTGCGCCATCTTTTTGGTGGAATAACTTTAGGCCTGAAAACGCCTCACGTAAACGGCGTATCTTTACTGCGACGGGCAAGCGTACGTTCGTGAATAGGCGTATCTCGCTGATTTACACATTCTAGGCGTAAATCAGCGTACACGCCCCTAGCGGCCGGCCTAAATAGACAGCTAAGATACGACGGCGCCCGCGGTCGTATCTTAGCTAGATTTAAAGCGGTGGTTCCCCCTAAAAAATTTTTTTAACAATAGATTCGTAAGACCCGTTACACTGCGGGTAGGCTGGCTTTTGTTTTTTCGTACATACCGAGATCTCGCCGTTTCGTCCCTTGGTGGTGGGCGTTCCTAGTTGATTGACGTTTCTCCGACGGGCGCAAACTGCGCGTCACGACTTTCCGACAGAAGCCGAACGTCATTGCGCAGGCGCCGTATAGAGTCGGCTCTATACGGCGCCTGCGCAGCGACGTTCGGCTTCTTTCGGAAAGTCGTGACGTCACGTATGTGCCCGTCGGAGAAACGTCAATCAACTAGGAACGCCCACCGCCAAGGGACGAAACGGCGAGATCGAGGTATGTACGAAAAAACAAAAACAAAAGCCAGCCTACCCGCAGTGTAACGGGTCTTACGAATCTATTGTTAGAAATTTGTTTTAGGGGGAACCACCCCTTTAAGTATATCTCAATTTGAGAATACACTTAAATTTACGATGGCGCAGATTCAGAGTTACGACGGCGTATCTACTGATACGCCGGCGTAACTCTCTCTGAATCTGGCTAACTGTATATATGTGTGTGTGTATACATATATAAATACTATATATATGTGTGTATACATACATATATATATATATGTGTATATATATATATATATATATATACACACACGTGTTATATAGATACTGTATGTATATATACTGTATGTGTATATATATATATATATATATATATATATATATATATATATATATATACACACACACACACACACACACATATACACAGTATCTATATACACGTGTATATTGTTGTTAATATAAATTTTTAACCCACTGGTGTTGAAATTAGGAAGAAATAAGCCTTCTTCCTCTTATCACACCAGCTTCTCTCCCAGATTCTCCACCTCTGAGCTGGTGAATCTGGAAGGGAGATATTTCAGGTGAAGAGCTGTGAAATCTTCAGATCACGGTTTATTAAACTGGCCGTTTGTGACAAAACATCCATGTGCTGTGATGTGAAGTGAAGAATGTGTTCTCTGCTCCTTACCACAGTTTATTAAACCGGCAATGCTCTGTGATAAGCCGTGGTCATCATGATCTCGGCTTATCACGGTTTATTAAACGTACACCTTGGAGTGAACTAAAACTCAAAGGCTCAGATTCTCAAAGGGCTTACGACGGCGCAGCGCCATGTACACCGTCGTAAGTCCTAATCTGGGCCATCGTACCTATGCGACTGATTCTTAGAATCAGTTACGCATAGAAATCCATTCGATCCGACAGGCGTAAGGCTCTTACACCGTCGGATCGTAACTGCAATATTTTTTTCCCCGCTAGGTGGCGCTTCCGCCGATTTCCGCATCGAGTATGCAAATTAGCTAGATTCCCGAACGTACGCGCGGCCGACGCAGTAAAGTTACAACGTTTACGTTAGGCTTTTCCCGACGTATACTTGCCCATGCTATATGAGGCGCAGCCAATGTTAAGTATGGCCGTCGTTCCCGGGTCGAATATTTTTAAAATTACGTTGTTTGCGTAAGTAGTCCGTGAATGCTGCTGGACGTAATTTACGTCCACGTCAAAACCAATGACGTCCTTGCGACGTCATTTAGAGCAATGCACGCCGGGAAATTTTAGGGACGGCGCATGCGCAGTTCGTTCGGCGCGGGGACGCGCTTCATTTAAATGAAACACGCCCCCTACCCGCCGAATTTGAATTCCGCCGGGTGATTTACGCTACGCCGCCGCAACTTTACAGGCAAGTGCTTTGTGAATAAAGCACTTGCCTGAAAAACTTGCGGCGGCGTAACGTAAATCAAATACGTTACGCCCGCACATTTTTACGCCATTCTACGAGAATCTGCCCCAAAGTGTTAAGCCATCTCAAGCCATTTTTTTTTCTTTTTGGCTAGAAAGGGAAAGAGGTCACATTTCTGTTCAAAAGCTCACATCGGACTTTTGCTGTCGGCATTTCTGAACGTGTGTACAGGACATAACTGAGTAATTTAGAGTATTTTAGAGTATGATAAAGTATAATAAAATAAGATATACTGTATATACACGAGTATAAGCTGACCCGAATATAAGCCAAGGCACCTAATTTTACCACAAAAAAACTGGGAAAACGTATTGACTCGAGTATAGGCCTAGGGTGTCCATCTGCATGCCTCACTGTGCCTCACTTTGCCTCACTGTGTCCATGTGCATGCCTCACTGTGCCCATGCCTCACTGTGCCCATGCCTCACTGTGCCCATGCCTCACTGTGTCCATGACTGACGTTTAACATGGGAGTCTATGGAAGGGGTGCCCAGCTTTGAAAAATCGGTGCTCCCCAGCTGTAGGTCCTCCAGACAAAAAACTTTGCACAATTGTAGAGGAGAAATGGGGCTACATGTGTGCCAAGTTCCGGGTCCAGGAGACCTACGACCGGCCGGTACCGGGTCCCCAAAGTCACTGAAGAAATTACCATTTAACATGGGAGTCTATGGAGGGGCTCCCCGGCCGTAGGTCCCCCGGACAACAAACTTTGTACACTTGTAGAGGAAGAGTGCGGCCACATGTGTGCCAAGTTTGGGGTCCAGGAGACCTACGGCCGGTTGGTACCGGGTCCCCAAAGTCCAGGAGATCAGGCGCAAAAAGGTAATTCAAGTATAAGCCGAGGGGGGCATTTTCAGCACAAAAAAATATGCTGAAAAACTCGGCTTACTGTATACTCGAGTATATACGGTAAGATAGAAATAAAATAAAAGCAAAAATATAAAAAAAAAAGAACAAAAAATATAAAAATAAAAGGGAAGGAAAAGTAATGATTGAAACGGTTGTACCTATGTGTAAGAAAGTGTCGTGTTACAAAAAAATATGCAACACCCACCATTGTATTCTCTAGGGCCTCTGCTTAAAAAAAATGTATATAATGTTGGGGGAGTTTTTAGTAGTTTGCTAGCAACAAAAATTATCTTTTTGTACATGTAGAAGAGGAATGTAAGAATTGGAAGTGGTTAAGAAACATATTTAGTTGAAAGTTTTTGTGACCTGAGTTCGGCTTTAAGGGCACAAGCCATCAAATGTCATTCCCCCCCCCCCCCCAAGGGAACTGTACAGATAAAGCGACTTCGAGACTTCATTTGACTTTCATGCAAATCAAGTCTACTTGTCATTACTTGGCATCTTTTCTGGACGGCAACCTCCAATTACGTTATAGGCACATTTCAGTCACAG